>NC_056731.1:930647526-930925026 GCF_019279795.1 Protopterus annectens | reverse complement strand
CTTTTTTTTTTTTTTTGGCAGCTACCAGAAATTACACTCAGCAGGGCCTCTCTATGTCTAGACAATTCTGATTCTGTAACCATTCATCCTCAACTACTTTGTACATGGGGTCAGGGTGTTACTTCAAAAGTGACAATCATCTTGAGCCAATGTGTACTACAAGGTGTGGCTAGCCCTGCCACAGAAAATTCTGATTCTCTATCACTGCTCAAGAAAAAAAAAAAAAAAATCCTTAGTTACATCAATATGCTCACCCAGTACTACTGACAGAGCGAGCTGCAAGGAATTTTTAAAGTCTGCCAACTCATTTAACTCCAAAAACTATTTCATTGTTAACAAACCAACATTTGCAATCCATCCGAGGAAAAATTCTTTGGAGTCTGTTTGGGGTATAAAAATACCTATGCAAACACTTCCAAGCAAAGATCCTAAATATTTAAGACTTTTGTTGCATATATGGGAGCAATACATATATCCTCCCATTATTTCTTTCTGAATTGTTTATCCATTCTTTCTTCCCTATCCTTTATAACCTCCACTGATTTATTCCTATAGTTATCAAGCAATATTTCATATGATCTACTAATTCCCTTTTTTAACAGCAGCTTCTCTTCTAGATTCTACTAAAAACTCTACCAGTGCTGGTTTTTCACTTAGCCCTCCTTTCTCTTTGCCTACACTCAGATATCAATCTTTGATAGGGAAGGCAATCTCTAGTCTGCAGTCCAAATGAATTATTAGCCACTTCCCATTCTATCACCTTTCCTTCTCTAATTAGTTGCTTCCAATACCTTGGTTCCTTTGCCAGTTGTCTCCAGTAAATTCCAACCCCCCTTCCTTATCCTCTGTACCCCTTGCTCAAGCTGTTGACATTACACAAATATCTACCAGTTGGCTTATTTCATTGGGAAACAGTAGCTGTGTTTACAAGCCTAGCCATAACAATTCCCTGGCTATTTCTTTCCACAGTATTACTTCCCTGGACCCCTGTCTAGCAGGGCGACTGACGTGATCCCTGGGGTGAATTTCCTATCTCCCATCCAATCACCAAGGTTCCTTTTGAAGAAGGCCAAAGAGGTGCTCTGCTTGACATGTATGAGCAGTCTATTCCAGAGTCTGTGGAGTCTCTGGGTCCGGAACCTATCCCTCCAGCATGTTTTGTTCATTGTGATGACAAGGTTTAGATCCCTGGAGCGTGTCTCTCTGAGGGATTGGGACTTCTTTAAGTGTAGCATGTCCAACAGCTCTGGGTTTGACATGGCCTTGTATGTTAAGCAGAGATTGCCTCTGAGTAGATGATATGTGACAGAGTGTAGGAGGAGTTTTTTTAGATGGTCAGCATAAGGCATCTGCTTTAGGCCTGTGATTCTTTTAGTGAGGTATTTCTGCAGCCTTTCCAGTTGTTGCAGATGTCTTGAGAGGTACATACCAAACGGGGCATTGTATTCTATAATAGGTCTAATGAGGGATGAGTACAGTGGGACAACGACCTTCTTTTTTCTGGATGAAAAGCCCTTAGTGATGAGGTGTGCCACATAGAAGGCATTCCTGATTTTTATGGCGATGTGGTTATCGAAGGCGAGACCACTGTCTACCTGTGTCCCTAAGTCTCTTATCACACTTTCGGTGTTTAGTGTACTGCCACCTATGTGGTAATTCACGGGTACTTATTTTTTCCCAAAGGAGATAACTATGCATTTCTTGGCATTGAGCTCCAACCCATAGCTCTGCCACCAAGCATCTGTTTCTGTAAGGCCCTTTTGTAGAATAGTCCCTTAGTGGTGGCCTGTAATTCAGAGAAGTAGATGCCAAACAATAGCGGTCCCTGGACTGAACCCTGAGGTACTCCACTTGTCACTTGTCTATAGCTGGATTTGGAGTCGGCTACTTTTTCAGTGTGGGCTCTTATCAGTAAGCCAGTTGGCAACCCATCGAGTGACGTAGGGATTAATGCCCAGCTTAGCAAGTTTATCTATGACTCCAGAGTGGGGGATGGTGTCAAAGGCCTTGGCGAGGTCGAGATAGGCTGTGTGGACCACCATACCCTTTTCCACAGCTCTGGAGACTGATTCAAAGAAGTCAATCAGGTTCAGGAGACAAGATCGGCCCTTCACGAACCCAAACTGGTTGAGGTCCAGTGTTTGAAGGTTGCCAATGTCTTTGTTTATAAGTTCCATGATAATACGTTCCATGGCCTTGCAGATCAGGCTCGTCAGACTGATGGGAAGGTGGATCCCCCCTTGTGGAGTGGGATAAGTGTAGCTGTGCGCCACTCAGTGGGCATGAAGCCTGAGGTGAAGCTATGATTAAACATGATACTTAGGTGAGGTGCCAGTTCATTTTGTAGTTCATGTAGTACATAGCCTGGGATGTCGTCTGGTCCAATGGATGCTGTATTCTTAGCTTTGGAGGAGTGCAATTTTTACCTGTGTGGCTGTTATTACCGAACTTGGCAATCTTTCGGTATTGAGATGGGCCATTTAGGGGGTGAGAGGGGGGTGAAGTTTGCACTGAATCGATCTGCCAGGATATTGGCAATATCCTTGGGATCAGTATATTTAATGCCATTCTGTTGTAGCTCAGAGCAGAGCTGAGCATTGTCATTTAGATTCTTGACATAGCTATAGAATGCCTTGTGGTTGCCTTTGGAATCTTTGGCAATTTTATTTTTGTAACTAGCTTTGGTGGATTTTATGAGGGATCTCAGCTTCTTACTGAGGCTGGTAAGGGAGTTTTTTTGCATCCTCAGATTTTCCCTCTTTTCTGCAACAGTTTCTTCCTTTTGTTGTAAAGTTTGTTTATGGCAAGGAACCAATAGATTGGCTTCCTTTTTTGGAGGAGAGCGTCTTGGTTCTATCTGGGATGGCACGATTCATGCACGAGTGGATGTGCTTGTACAGAATTTTAGCGTTGGATTCAGCAGTCAACTTTCAGTTCCAGTCTGCATGGGTGTCAAGAAGTTTGTCATTTCTGACTTGAGTAGCATGAAGTTGGCCTTGGAGAAGTTTTTTATGGATGTTTCCTTACTGGGGGGTGGGGGTGGGATGTGGCTTTCAAAGGTGATTAGCTTATGGTCAGACCTAACCAACGAGGGGGTGACCACTGGTGTGGAGCATCAATTTCTCATGCTGGTAATTACCAAGTCTAGGATATTGGAGCCCCTGGTGGGATTAAGGATTAGTTGATCCAGGGCATTGGAATTTATGAATTCCAAGAACTGCTGGGCAAAGGTGTTGGTACACGAGTAGTTTTCCCAGTTAATGGCAGGGTAGTTGAAATCATTCAGTATTAGGGTGTTTGGTTGTATCTTAACATTTTCCAGTATGTTTAGAAAAGTGTAGTGAGAATCTTGTGGCATGGTGGGGAATCTGTAGCAAGCTACAATTTGGATTGCAGTCTTACCTAGTGTTAGTTGCACCTGGAGAATTTCGGATGCATTATTTTGGGCAAGTAGCCTAGAAGTGTGAATATCCTTGGTAAATATGGACACTCCATCTTTAGTGTTTCAGTCCTGGTTTGATGGCCGAAAAGTGTGGTAAGAGTTGTAGCCTGGTATTGCACGGGTGCTCTTTGGAGCCTTGAACCAGGTCTCAGTTACTGCACAAATATCGATGTTCTCCATTTTTAGGAGTTAAACTACCAGAGCCAAGTATCATGGGAAATTCAAAAACAAACCACTCTAGTGGGCCCTGTATCATAAATAAGCTATACAACAAAAGAAAAACTCCTTAAATTAATTGTTAACCCAAAACCCATCTTCTCAAGCGTAATAAGCAATAAAAAAAACGAAGAACTTTAACAGGTCCACTGAAGGAGCCCATGAACTTGGCTGGCCTCTGAAGCCAAAGACAATTATAAAACCTTCTTTGGCTATTTTAGAAAACTAAAAAAAAACAATACCCTTTATTGCACAGAAATTATTCATAATGGGGTCTCCTATTCTGACCCAACATTGCCAATACACTTGCTTTTACTAGCAACTTCATTCCTGACACTTCTAGTCAAAGCTCTGAAATATCTGAATCCCTTACTCCCTTCAATGATCTCTAAATACCATTTACTGAAAAATATAACAAAGACCAAAATATTCCTCCATAGGACCTGACAGTGCTAAAAATGCCCTTGTAGACACACAACTCAAACTGTTTCACTTAAGTTTAGCTAAAGGTTTGTCCCAAAGAGGTGCAGAGCAGTGGCAATGCTTCTCCACAACTATGGCCTTAAACAACAACTCAGGTATTACAGACATATCATCATTATAAGCCTCATCTGCAAAGCCATGAGATATATTATAAATTAGCTCATAAACTGTGATATCAGGAACCTTATTAGTCTTGACCCCCAACATATTGGTTTTCTGAAGGGTAGATCCTGTCAGTTTAATCCTGTCAATTTCTTTGAAAGGGTTATGGAGGCTGTAGATAATGTTCATGCAGTGTATCTTAACCTGCACAAGACTGCTGACACCAATCCACATGCTAACGTCAAGCAAAAGCCAAATGCTTTAAAAGTCAACCCATGTGTGGTAAGACAGAACCCATACAGTGCAAGCTGCAGATGCTTCATACGAAGGTATGAAAGTAAACAGCAGTGTCCATCAGGGCTTAGTGCCGGGACTGCTCCTTTTTGGTAGCTTCTTCTCAGATCTCCAAGCACAGAGCCAAGACATATCAACAAAGTTTGCAGAAGATTCTAAATTGCGGATTAAGTCACCCTGTGATACCCAAACCTTCCAGAATGAACTTACCCTAGTAAACTCTCAACATACTCAAAATGGGCATGAGCTAAATGCTAAATGTGCAGTACCATCACTTTTGGTAGACAACCCCTCCCCCCTCATCATACTGTCTAGACAACATACCTCTACAAAACAAAAGTGGAGTTATGGACCTGGGTACTTGGTTTGACAACTCCCTCTTTTTTTGACTATCATATAATCACAATCGTCAAGAAATCATTTTATTTAGCTCAGGTAATTGTCAAAGGAATATCAGCAAGTTCTGAAAAGGTATTCACTTCCTTATATTCAGCACTGATCAGGCCAGTTATCAAATACCCCTTTAGGATGTTTCTCACTAAATTTATCAAATAATTAGAAAAACCCCAAGGATTTCTAAACCAAATCATCACAGGCCCAAATTCTCTGTGCTACCCAGACAGGGTGGAAATGCTATACTTTATTCAGCATCTTACAGACAGTTTAGAGATCTCTGTCTCATTTACCATTAGATGCCTGATTGTCCCCGACATCCCATTTTCATGCAATCCAATATCTCTACCAATACTAGGACCAGGGACCTAAATCTTCACGAACAAATAAACAGAACACAATGGAGGGATAGGATTATAACCCAGCAGATATCAAATCTCTAGAACACCATTTCCCTGCATGTTAAGCAGTACAAGTCACTATCTTCCTTTAAACAAAAACTAGATGACTGGATGGGTATCTATAAAGTTACTACAGGACTGATTGGTACACCCATCTGCTCAATATCTGAGCTGTCTGGCAGGCTGAGATCTACTTGCAATCAACTGGACATACAAACTGATTTGAGGACACTTTATTCTGCACTTGCATTGTTACAGACAGCACTGCATTTTGTTTGTTTCATTGAATATTGTGGTCTCTCTGCCTCTCTGCAGTTAGCTTGCTAGAAGTGTAGCCATCTGGTTTCATTGGGGGTTGTTGTTTCACTTCTTTGAAGTTCTGTGTTTAACTCTTAGCCTAGGGAGTTTCTCTTTGCCTTATAAGTGTTAGACACATCTCTGTGTATGTATTTCTGCTCAATATCTGAGCTGTTTGGCTGGCTGCAATCTACTTGCAGTCAGCTGGATGTACAAAAAAATTTAAGTACACTTTATTCTGCACTTGCATTGTTTCAGATAGTACTGCATTTTATTTGTTTCACTGAACATTAATTGAATATTGTGGTCCCTCTGCAGTTTGTTTCCTATCCTGCCTCCCTGTTTTTGTTGTGGTGTTAATCTTGGTGGCTTTGAAATTGCCCACCCCTGCTTTAAATTTGTGTTTGGACTCTCCTCCTGGGCCCATCTCATTTGCTCCCTCAGCTGAGTACAGTGAGATCATATTTTGATTTCAGACACTCCTACCAGTCCTAGCTCTTCAGCTCTATCCACTGTGCACAGAGAAAGCATTTGGGAAGGACAACCCCTGTAAGTCTCTTAATCTTCCTCTGTTCCCTCCCTCTCAACTAAAAAAAAATGTTATTTATACGTTTTTCAGCTGCTCTTACTGTAACTGTCTTTTACCATCTTTATTACGTTAGTTTGCTGTTCTGTGTGCTCTTAAATGTTCAAGTGCTCTTATTCTGCACTTATTATTGCTTGTAAGTAGCCTGATTAAATGTACATGCTATTCTAAGCATCTTAAGTTTTGGTTTTAGCACTTTTGCTTCAGGGCAGTTATTTTACATTTAGGGATTTTATGGACAAACCCTTATCAAACCCTGCTCTCCATAAGTCCGCCAAGTATTCAGCGCACTATGCCTGGACAATTCCCATCATTTTCCCCTGCCAGCCTGGTTGACATGGGCATACTGAGACAGTGTAGCAACTTCATGTTCACAGACAGTCCTCTTCTCCTAGCACATAATTCTTCTACTTGCGAGAGATGCATCTACATCAGTAAGCTGGAATCCATGCTCTCTCACACCACAGTCAGTACTCCTGACAAAGAGGAGATTGCAAGCACAAACACCATGCCACCCATATCACAGAGTCACATACCCACCTATGCAGGGGTCCTCAACAGAAACTTACCTAAACAGAGACCCCCAAAACACACTCGCAAACATTCCACACACAACACCAACCACATCACACACAGTAGTCAACACATGAGTGTCTCATAAACACAGCCCATTTAGGCATAACAATAAACCATGCAGCCATTAAGGCATAACAATAAACCAAACATACTAGCCATTGGTGACTCACTAGTGAGACACAATGATGTCCCCCTCACGAGGTTCAACAAAGAGAAGATCACGGTCAGCTGTTTGTCAGGTGCTAGAATATGCCACACCACGCATGCACTTAAGTCTCTCAGCAGGTACAAGTATGACTGTCATTGTCCATGTTGGTGTGAATGACTTCAGATGTACCTCCCTAGACTATATGAAGAGAGACATGATTGAGCTCTCGGAGTATGTGCTCCAGGCAGGTATGATCCTAGCCTTAAGCAGCATCCTACCTTCACAAGAATGATACCACAATACCAAAAAAAAAAAAAATGATTGAGTTCAACAATTAGCTTAATTTCTAGTGTCTTTTCAAGGGGATCCAGTATCTGTCTGCCTAGGATGACATGGCTGACACGCCTCGATGCTTTGCCAGAGATGGCCTCCACCTGTCCCCCCTGGTGTTCTGGATCTTGGCCAAGGCTCTTGCTTCTCCCATTGTGCCTTTTTTAGGCTATGCCCCAAAGACAAATCTTCCAACATAAAAGAGCTTTCAAAAAGCAAACTGAAGGCCATGCTGCTCAATGCTAGGAGCCTTAATCTGAAAATGCTCTCACTGGCAGCTCTCCTCACAATGGAAGACACCGATGTCTGTGCAGTCATGGAAACTTGGTTCAGGACTGTGGACAGCACCCCTGCCTTACCAGGCTATACCTTATTCCACACTTTCTGACATCAAAATGAGGTCGGAAAGACTAAGGGTGGTGGAGTCTCTATCTTCATTAAAGACAGGCACACCTCCAGACTGGTTTACCAGCATGACTCACTGGAATTACTCCAGGTACAACTGACAGTTGGCAAGACACCCATCCAAATTACAGCCAGCTATATACACCCCCTCCATGACTCAGGACACCCACTCCTCCTACCTGATCCTACTTGACTCCATCAAGGTACCCCCTAACACCCTGATCCCTGGTGACTTCAACTACCCCACCATAAACTGTGTGAACTATCCCTGCACTAATGCACTCACCCAATGATTCCTTGACTTCATCAACTTTAACGCACTAGACCAGCTGGTCTCATCCCCCACAAGGGGAGAGAACATACTGGACTTGGTTCTCACCAACATAGGCGACCGTTGCACCACTCCCATAGTATGTTCTTCCCTGGTGAGATCAGATCAGTCTGTCTCATTCGAAGTTTCTATCCCACCCAACCCTTCCCCAGCCATAACCAGGCTAAAAAACTTCTCAAAAGCTGACTACAACCTCCTAAGGGAGGGTTATCAGCAGCTTCACACCACCTCCCCCTCAGAGGATGCAGACAACTACTCTGAACAGTACACCAGTGCAGTATACAAGCACTTGTACAACTGTATGGACTCAGCCATACCAAACAGAACTAAAACCTGCTCCTCAAGGAAACACAAACCTGTCTGGTGGACATCCTCTATCAACAGGCTTTACAACAAAAGGAAGAAACTGTTGTCCAAAGGTAAAAAGGAACAAATTCTAAATCAGAAAACCTTCCACCTCTGCCTCAACAAGCAAATTAGATCACAAGTGAAAAACTGCAAAGCCAATTATGAGTTGAAACTAGCCTCTGAAACAAAGGGAAGCCACATGTCCTTCTTCAGTTACATTAGGAACCTCCATGGCAAAGCCCAAGTTTGTTCCGAATTACTACTTAATGGTTCCACTTACACTGATCCTGCTGACTTAGCCAACCTGCTAGCTGATAGGTTCAACATAAACTTCACCCCCTTATTGCCCTCCCAAGGGCCCAGTTGACATCCTCAATACTTATCCCACACCTCACACCTCTGTAGATCAAGTGTTAAAAGCCCTATCCAAGGCAAACAACACAGCTTCCATGGGACCTGAAAGTATCCCAGGCTGTATTCTGCACAATCTCCAGCAAGAACTAGTTTTGCCATTGATCACCCTATTCAACCACAGTCTAATTACAGGCATCATTCCAGCAGAGTGGAGAACCGCCATTGTCATCCCCTTGCACAAAGGTGGTGCCATTACTGTGCCAGGAAACTATAGCCCCATTAGCTTAACAAGTCTGATCTATAAAGCCATAGAGCGCATTACTATGGAGCTCATAAACAAGGGCATAGGCAATCTCCAAGCACTCAAACCCCACCCAATTTAGAATCGATCAGGGGCAGATCTTGCCTACTGAACCTGGTTGAATTCTTTGAGACTGTCACCAAGACCCTGGATGAGGGAAAGTCAGTACATATAGCTTACCCTTACCTGGTCAAGGCCTTTGACAAAAAGCTAACACAACTTGGTGTTAATCCCTATCTCATCAGATGGGTGGCCGACTGGCTCATAGATAGGATCCACAAGGTCAAAATGGGCGTCACCACCTCCGACAGTAGACCTGTCACTAGCGGTGTTCCCCAGGGATCTGTCCTGGGACTCCTGCTGTTTGGCATCTATTCTCTGAGGTCCAGGCAAACACCAAGAGTCTGTGGCTGACCAAGTTTGCGGATGACTGCAAGCTTGTTGCTGTCAGTGACTCCTCAAATGATGTTAACATACCGTAAGAGGGTCTCTCAGCTACAAATAATTGGTGCCAAACTCATGGCCTTAAGTTAAAAACAAAAAAAATGTATCATCATACCATTTGGCAAAAACACGGCCCCTACTGATTACCACATCAATGGCAACCCCCTAAGCACACAACCTGTGGTGAGAGACCTGGGTACTCAGTTTGACAACAATCTCACATTCGACCATCATGTGGCAGCAGTGGTCAGAAAGGCCTTTTACTAGGTTCATCTCATAAGTAAAGGGATTGCATCCAGAAAAAAGGAGGTTATTACCTCTCTGTATTCCTCCCTCATTAGACCTATAATTGAGTATAACACCCCGTTTGGTATGCACCTCTCCAAACACGTGCACCAACTGGAAAGGCCACAGAAATACCTCACAAGGAGAATCCATGGCCTCCAACACCTGTCCTATGCAGACAGGCTCAAATCACTATCACTTTACTTGGCATCATACAGACAGCTCAGAGGTGATCTGTGTCTCACGTACAAGGCAATTTCAGACCCTGCCCTACCTAAAAATGCTCCATACCTGCAAGTCTAACTCCTCACAAATTACCCACTTGATAGGCCTAAATCTAATATACAACATCAACAAAACCTGCTGGACAGACAGGTTTGTCTCCCACAGGCTGCCCAGTCTCTGGAATAGACTTCTCATACATGTCAAACAGAGTACCTTGCTGACCCTCTTCAAGCGCAACCTTGATGAGTAGATGGAAAACCACAAATTTGTCCCAGGGGTTCCACCTTTATCCCTCACTGACAGTGGCGACAGGTGCTGACTGAGGTTTATTTTTTTGGATACACTCTTGGCTAGGCTTGTAAGGGCCCCAGGACCATTAACCTAGTAACCTTCTATGATCCTATGAAATACTGCCTGAGGGAGTGCTGGCAATGTGAGAACGGTTGTGAGACTCAGTGGCCTTGGAATACCTATGAATGTATTTATTTTTATGTCCTGTATGTATTGCCAATCAGAACTGCTACCATGGCTCCTCCCATTTGTTCTCTGCTAGGGATAACAGCACTTGACATGGCATGGCTGCTATCCAATCAGCCATCAAAAATAAATGTTTATTTTTTTTTTTCTTTTGCTTATTTAATGTAAGATTTTATTGTAAATAATTCATGGGTGTTTAAAAGTTCAGGTTAGGTTTTGGAAAAAAAGAAGAGAAATGGAAGTAAAATATGACCCAGTTGTAAAGGAAATTACCTATGGTATACGCATTTTTGAGACTATTAAGTGTTTATACAATAAATGCACACAGATAAACACTGCACGCACTGGTTAGCTGAATTTGGATGCTATGTTTAATTAATGAATTAACTAATGGAGATGGATTAATGTATAAGCAACCAGTGTACTGCATAAAAGAGTACATTGTGCAACAGGAATACACAGAATGCTAATTAAAGATTATGTGAATTGATAAATCACTGCTCTTCAAATGAAATGGATAGAGTGGGAGGTGCCACTCAGGTAGGTGATTTTAACCCCTCAGAAAGCCCTGCTTCTCTTGCAAGCTACTATGTTCCTCCAAATCCCTTGTCTCCATTGGAGATGCACGTCTGAGTTCATGTCCTTAAAGTATGTACCTACATTCAACTCCCACTCCCATTCCTTATGGTGAAGCAAGCAATCTAAGACTCATCATCCCTTTCCTTCCTCAATCTGACTCCTCCAGCATCTAGGCCATTGCCAATAGCCACATTTTTTTGGGTCACAGTCAGACTTTTCCCCTCTCTATTCCAGAAAGTTGGCTGTAGTATACATTGTTTATCTCACTGGTTTTAAAGTTGAGTTGTTCAAGTGCTTAATAAACGAACTCCTGGGTCCTCCCATGAGACCACACTACTCTGGCTATCTATAAGTGCAACATTAGCAAATGCAAATACAAATATGTAGCATCCTTTTCATAGGTATACACTAGGTTAATGACCACTACGGCTTTTATAAGCCCAACTGTGCAACCCAATGGGACACAAAAGTTTTACGTGTTAGACATTTACATAGGGAAGATTTCTGGTTTTGATATGATTTACTAACTACCTCTGTCAATCAGAGATATAGGCGCCAGACAAGGGTTGAATTCCTAACCTCCCATCCAATGGTCCAAGTTACACTTAAACAGGGTTAGGGGAGGACATGGTTTCATGGATGGAGAGCCTAATAAACAGAACAGAACCTCTCTGAGATACAGATCTGAATCTCTAACGTGCCATTGATGTAAGAAGCAAAATGTAGGTCTTTGGGTCTGATGCTGTTTGTTTGGCGGATGTGCAAAAGGTTCTTTAGAGTGGGGTCCATGGATGCGTTGTAAGCCAGGCATAGATCACCTTTCAATAGCCTGTAGGAGACCAAGTACAGAGATAGGGCTTTGAGGTGATCCACATAGAAGATTGTGTTTATGCCCTACATTCTTGTTTTAAGAAAGCTCTGCAGGCATTCCAGTTCCTGCATGTGTCTGATCAGGTACATAGCAAAGTGGGCATTATATTTTATGGGTCTAATTGACTGGGAAAACTACTCATGTACCAACTCTTTTGCTCAACGTTTTCTAGAATTTATAAATTCCAACGTCTTGGATCAACTTATTCACACCCCCACCAAGGGCAGCAATATCCTAGACCTGGTCATCACCAACATGGGAAACCGATGTTCCACACCAGAGGTCAATTCCTTGTTGGTCAGATCCGACCACAGGCTAATCAGCCTAGATATCCACATCCCACCCCCAGCCCCAGTTAGGGAAACCATTGTAAAAAACTTCTCAAAAGCCAACTTCACACTTCTTAAGACAGAAGTGGCAAACTTCATGACACCCATGCAGACGGACAATAGAGGTATGACTGCCGAATCCTACACAAATGCACTTTATAAGCACTTACACGAGTGCATGGATCATGCTATCCCTAATAGAACCAAGATGTTATCCTCCAAAAAAGGAAGCCAATCTGGTGGTCCTCTGCCATAAACAAACTCTACAACAGAAGAAAGAAACTGTTGCAAAAAAGAGTAAAATCCCATGACTGGAGGAACTCCCTGGTCAACCTCAGTAAGAAGTTGAGATCCCTCATAAAATCCTCCAAAGCTAGTTACGAAAACAAAATTGCCACTGACTCTAAAGACAACCACAAAGCATTCTATAGCTATGTCAAGAATCTAAACAGGAACACTCAGATCTGCTCTAAGTTACAGCATAATGGCACTAAATACACAGAACCAACTGATATTGCCAACATCCTAGCAGATAGGTTCAGTGCTAACTTTACCCCCCCTCTCACCCCCTAGAGGGCCCATCTCTATACCGGAAGAATGCAAAGTTCCTATAATCACGGCTGCACAGGTAAAAAACACACTCTCCAATGACAATATCCCAGGCTGCGTTCTACACGAACTACAGAATGAACTGGCACCCTACCTAAGTACCATGTTCAATCATAGCCTCACCTCAGGCTTTGTACCCAATGAATGGCGCACCGCGACAGTTATCCCACTCCACAAAGGGGGAGCCACGACGGACTCCGGGAACTACCGCCCCATTAGTCTGACGAGCCTGGTCTGCAAGGCCATGGAACGTATCATCATGGAACTCATAAACAAAGACATTGGTAATCTCCAAACTCTGGACCCTACTCAGTTTGGATTTGTAAAAGGCAGATTATGTCTCCTAAACCTGATTGACTTCTTTGAAGCAGTCACCAAAGCCATAGATGATGGTAAAATGGTTCACACAGTTTATCTAGATCTCGCCAAGGCTTTCGACACCATCCCCCACTCTGGAATTATATATAAGCTCACTAAACTAGGTATAAATCCCCATGTCATAAGATGGGTTGCCAACTGGCTCACGGACAGAACCCACACTGTGAAAGTAGCGAATTCCAAATACGACATCAGACCAGTGACAAGTGGAGTACCACAGGGTTCAGTCCTGGGTCCTCTCCTGTTTGGTATCTACTTCTCTGAAGTGCAGGCCAACACAGAAAGTCTTTGGCTAACAAAGTTTGCAGATGACTGCAAACTAGGAGCCATAATCAAAACTCCTAACGATGTGGACAAACTACAAAAGGGCCTCATTGAGACAGATTCCTGGTGTCAAAGCCATGGCCTGAAGCTCAATGCCAAAAAGTGTATTGTCATCCCCTTTGGTAAAAACTCTGTACCCATGAACTACCACATAGCTGGTAGTCTACTTAATGCCGAAAATGTGATAAGAGACCTTGGGACACAGGTGGACAATAGTCTCTCCTTTGATAATCACATCGCCACAGTGGTCAGGAAATCTTTCTACGTGGCTCATCTCATCACAAAAGGATTCTCATCCAGAAAACGAGAGGTCATTGTTCCCTCTACTCATCACTCATTAGACCCATTATAGAGTACAACGCCTTTTGGTATGTACCTCACAAGACATCTACAACAACTGGAAAGACCACAGAAATACCTCACAAAGAGGATTACTGGCCTCAAACAGATGCCCTATGCAGACCGTCTCAAAAAACTACAGCTTTACTCCATCGCATATCGCCTACTCAGGGGCGATCTCTGCCTAACATACAAAGCTATGTCAAACCCAGAGCTGCTGGACATGCTCCACTTAAAGAAATCCCAATCCCTCCGAGCTACACGCTCTAGGGACCTTAACCTTGTCACCACAATAAACAGAACATGCTGGAGGGATAGATTCCTGACCCAGAGACTTCCCATACTCTGGAACAGACTACCTATCTATGTCAAACAGAGCTCCTCATTAGCACTCTTCAAGAAAAATCTTGATGATTGGATGGGAAATGGGAAATTCACCCCGGGGATCACTTCTGTGGCTCTGCTCGATAGGGGCATAGGAAAATAATTTTCTTGGGTGACGAAAGCCAGGGTACATTTTTTGGCTAGGCTTGTATAGGCCCTAGGGCCGATAGCCTAGTACCTACCTATGAACCTATGAACCTATAATGAGGGCATGCTACAGTGGTATGACAGCATCCCTGGACCTAGATGCCATGCTCTTACTTATAAGTTGGGCAACATACAAGGATCTTCTTACTAACTTGCCCACGTTAGTCGAAGACTAGGTTACTATCTACATGAGTTCCCAGATCCCCGATTAGCGACAACCCTTAGGGGTGCTGTACTGATGACGTACTTTCCCCAGAGTGGCCGACTTTTCAAATGTACCAACATGTATTTCTTGGCAATGAGTTTTAAGTCATGGCATTGGCACCAATCATTTGTCTTTGTTAAACCTTCCTGAAGGATGTTTGCATCTTGGGGGGGTTCTATGACTGCTCCTAGTTTGCAATCATCTGGTCAGCCAGAGGCCTTTGACATTGGCTTTGACTTGCAAGATGTACATGCCAATGAGTGGTGGGCCCAGCATGGAGCCCTGAGAGACTCCACTGGAGACCGGCCTCTCTGTGGAAGTGGTCTCTCACCAATCCTAACATCCTGGGTCCTATCTATGAGACAGCTGGTTATCCAGTGCTTTATATAGTGGTTTACACCTAATTCTGTATGTCATTAGCCAAAACAAGACAGACAGTATGCACCATTTTACTCTCATTCATTGCCTCGATGACTTGTTTGAGGAAGTCTACTAGGTTCAGTAGGCATGCCCTTTCTTTGATGAAACCACACTGTGATGGATCCTGTGTCTGGAGTTGTCCAATGTCTTTGTTGTTCATTTCATGATGGTTCTTTCCATAGCTTTCCAAATAAGACTAGTTTGACTAATGGGTCTGTAGCTTCTAGTTTATGTTGTTAGCCCATCCTTACTAAAGGGGATGACTACTGCAGCCCTCCATTCTCGAAGCACAAAGACTTGTTAGGGTTTAACCATATTAAAATAAACTTCAGTCACTGGCAGATTAAAATATATTTTATTAAAAGAAATAAGACATGCGTGGGAGACAGTACTCAGGAAGTCATGTCTCCCCGAACAAAAATAATTCATAATCTTTTATAGGAAAATGTAAGTAGTAAACTTATCAGTCATACCACTGCTAACATCCAATAGAAAAAAGTTAACTAATACAGTTCATAATACAGTTTATTCTTCAGACCATTACTAAGTATCTAATAAAAATACGTTAAGTTTAGTAAAAATAGATTTGCAACATCTTATCTACATTTCTAACTTAGTATGGAATAAGTTTTTTACCACGTGATTTAGAAAGATTGCTGCCTCAGGCTCAGGAAATGAGACGTAACATTCTATACTTTTCTACATTCCCACTTTTGCTGTTGCAGCGCACACACACTAACCATTTAGGACACACACGCACTAACCTTCTAGAACACGTGCAATTTCATTTTAACCCTTTGCAATCCCTCATTTGATGCTGAGAAAAAGCATCACACCCGTATCATAAAACATTTTCTATACTTTAAATATATTGTCATACATTTTTCCAAAACCTTTAAAAACTAAATCTGCATTTTAACTTGCTGTCTCATTTTCATTGACATAATACATAAATGACACTTTTTCAAAGTCACTAACAAGCAAATTTTGTAACAATGGTTTTGATTGAGATGCAATGAGTTTGGTTATTAAAGCTTTGCATAAAAATAAAAGCGAAAATACAATTATTACAATAGCAATAAGCATAACAAATTTCAACAAACTGCCTCCCCATTCTAAAAACAAACTTGGTAACCACAGTCATTGTGAACTATATGCTTCTTTGGTATCTGACAGTTCGGCCACTTTTTGGATGCCTTCCAAATGGCTACGTATTGTGTGCTTGTTATTGGGAATAAACAAACATCATTCCTCGTGCACAAGCGCACATGTATTTCCTTTTGACGCAAGTACGAAATCAAGTGCAATTGTTTGCTGGCAGCCAGGGATATGCTAGACTGCCAAAATAAAATAAAAGTCTTTCAGCAAGACCATGCCTTTTACTGCACTTCCACTATACATTCTTCAAGTAATATTACATTTGCTCTGTTCAGCTTCCACAGTCCCATTCTTCGCATAACAAGTATGACCCTGGACAGTCATTGAAAGTTTAAGTGCAGCAATTTTACTAAATGGTGTAACATTATGCCATGAAGCACTTTTACCCAGTACCAGTGATGAAAAAGCTGTTCCCATATCAACTTCATTTACAGGTACTGGAAACAATGGGATACCTCCATCATAGGCAGTAGGTATGCAGGCACATACCCAACAGTTATTTCATTTAGGGTCTTAGGATATGTATTCAGAGTGGCATGAAGTGTATTTAAATTTGGATGCCAATCTAGTGATTTCTGTCCAGATTTTATCAATTGTTTTATTTTTCTTTTAAAAAGCTGAACAGTACTTACAGTTTCAGCTGGGATCAGGAAATGCAGTAGCAGAACAAAAATAACAATTGCAGTCATCACAGCAACAATCAGGCATGAATGGTAAGTTGGTCGGGGTTGGAGTAGATCAAAAATGTCCAGGCATAAATTCATTTTGCAATGAATAGTTTGCTGCTGCACTCCAAACACACTCCTGAAAGGTTGCTGTTGTAGTTTAGCTCCCATGAGTGGCTCTTGGTAAAATGTCATCTTCTGATGTCCTCACACTATCAGTCATCATCTGTTCTACTCCCAAGCTCTCTGTTTTTTCTTCTGGTACAAGAGGAAACCAGTTCAGCATCAGAAAAGGCTGCAGAGGGTAGGTTGAAGTGAAATGGTTGGCTTCCCTCATTTGGCACTGATTTTTGGATATGGGAGATATGGATCCATGTTGGAGACACTTTGAGTCTAATGGCAGTAGCTCTGATGAGGAGTACCAGGAATGGGCCTTTCTACTGAGGTTGGAGGGTGTATCATCTGGAGAAGGAACAAACAAATATCTAATCTCCTAATTTAAGACCATGCGTTGCATCAGGATCTCACTGGAGCTGGGCGGAAATTACCTGCAAATGAAGATGTTGTAGAACACAAACTGTTTACAATAAGTAAGCATAGTCTCATCGACTACATGCAGATCGAGATTTGCAGGTAGTGGTGTGGCTAGCATCCTCATAGGGTGTCCCATAAGGATTTCATGAGGGAGAATTTTCTAGGTGCACTGATTGCACTGCAGGCAGTAAATAAAACTAAGGGTAAGGCCTTTGGCCATTTAAGATCTGTTTCCACAGTAAGTTTTGCTACCTTATTTTCAAAGTTTGATTCATTCATCCTACCATACCTGAAGCCTAAGGTCTATGGGACAATGATACTGCATGCACATGTTTAAAGCTTTACAAATCTGTTGAATAATCAGACTCATACAATGAGTACCTCTGTCTGACAGAATACAACATGGTACCCCAAAACAGGGTACAAACTCATACAAAATCTTCTTGGCCACTGAGGCTGCATCATTTTTAATACATGGGTATGCTTCTACCCACCTACAGAAAACATCAATCAAAACAAGTACACATTTAAACTTTGCACACATTGGTAATTCTATGAAATTACACTGTATACAACAAAAGGTCCCTGTGACTTTTTAATATGCTGTGTGGGAACAGTTACATATTTAGAAATGTTATATTGAAGACATATATTACAAGTTTGTATAAGATGAACAACTTCTGAAGCATAAGGGGCATACCAGTCAGTCAAAATTAAAGCATTTTTTTCCCAGATGGAAAGGCAAATGGTAAGCCCATGCCAATTGTGGCAAAATAGTTTGTGATGCTACTAAACTTCCATCTGGATTGCGCCAAAGTGAGTCCAGGGAACGACAGCAGCCATCACAGATTCACCTTACCCTTTCAGCGTTGTCAGCTTGGTTCTGAAAAGACAACACTTCCTGCAAAGTTACAGACACATTTTCAACTTGAAGAGGCTGCAAAAAGAAAGCTTGAGCAGGATTTAATAAAGCAGCCTGTCTTGCCGCACTATCAGCAAAAGTACTACCTACTGTTTGAACTGAATTATCTGAGCTATGCGTGGCACATTTAACAACATCCATTTCTAGGGAAAAGTAGGACATTTAACAATTTAGAGATAAAAACTGCATTTGTAATTTTTTGTTCCTGTAGAGGTTAAATAACCTCTTTCTCGCCAGAAATTCCTAAAATCGTGAATCACTCGAACTGAACGTATCAGGAATCTGTGTACGCTGTAACAGCCTTTTCCTGTGCTAGCTTGCAAGCTTCAGTAATAGCTACTAAAACGGCTACTTGAGCTGAAACATTTCCCTGCAATTGTCCAGTCAATAATATTTGATCAATACTACAGACTGCAAAAGTGGCTGTCAATTGTCCATCTTCCTTTCTGATACATGATCCATCAACAAACAAAGTAAGTCAGGGGTTCTTCATAGGAGTATCTTGGAGATCAGGTCTAGGAGGAAGCACATTGTTAACAAACGCAGAATCATGGCCTTCATCTTCATTAGCAGTAAGGATGACAGAGGCTGGATTCAAGGGAGGGCATTTAATAATTTGCAAAGATGAATTATTAAGTAGAGCTAGCTCATACATGGAAAGTCTAGAAACAGAAAAATGTGTTTTAGTCTTTAATAACTAAGTACTGACAGCATGTAGAAATGCAACAAAACTATCATGACCCAGAGTAAGTGCCACTGCCATATCAACTAACTGGGAAGTTGCAGCTAAAGCTCTACGGCAAGGAGGAAGTGTGGCTGCCACTGGATCAAATTTGTATTGTAAAAAGCAACTGGTCTAAAATCATCATTTATTATCTGTGCTAATAATCCTAATAGTGCGCTAGCCTGTGTTACATATTTATTGCATTTTCCTGCTGTCTGTTGCAAAAAACAAAAAAAAAAACCAAAAAAAGTATCCTTGTTTCCCGTCTTTCCTGACCTAGAGTAGTCCAGATACAGGCTTTGCTGTATTCTGGACTTTTGGAAAGTTCCTGTGTTGCCCATTTCCTTTCTTGGATAAAGGGAGGCTTCTTTGTTCACCAGTGGCAGTGGGGAGCTTAGAGCAGCCTATCTCTCCCTGGAGGAGTGTTCCCAGCACAAGAATCTGATAGTCTATTGGCCGTTTTGGACCAATTTCTATCTCTTTCAAGTCCCCCTGTATAAAACCCGCTTTGGCGCGGTTTATGCACTTGTTACTACTCAGCCAAGCTCCTCGTGGTCCTGCAGAGTGGTGCTAGCAGCAGAGAGGCTAAAAGAGCGACCGCTAACCTGATAAAAAAGTGTTTTTTTTCCTACTACATCGGCGACTGTCCGATCTAGCTAAACTGCAAGTATTTCTGCTTCTTGAACTGTTTTAAACTGTTTAAAGTTGTTTTTGCACCTGCACTTTTAAAGTTTGTCCTGTTTGTTGCATTTACCTGTTGAGGCTACACACTCAAGTGCGCTAGCCTGTGTTACATATTTATTGCATTTTCCTGCTGTTTGTTGCAAAAAAGACAAAAAACAAAAAAAAGTATCCTTGTTTCCCATCTTTCCTGACCTAGAGTAGTCCAAATACAGGCTTTGCTGTATTCTGGACTTTTGGAAAGTTCCTGTGTTGCCCATTTCCTTTCTTGGATAATGGGAGGCTTCTTTGTTCACCAGTGGCAGTGGGGAGCTTAGAGCAGCCTATCTATCCCTGGAGGAGTGTTCCCAGTGCAAGAATCTGGTAGTCTATTGGCCGTTTTGGGCCAATTTCTAGCTCTTTCAAGTCCCCCTGTATAAAACCCGCTTTGGCGCGGCTTTGTGCGATTTTGCGCATAGCGCAGCATCTGGCAGCTTCGCTTAATTGGGTTTAAACCATTCTCGGCTCCACAAAATCTGCTATTCACTTTTTCCCTTACAACTGATCTAGTTCTCATAATAAACACCCTATTCCTACTCTAAAGCATGGCACTTGCTCACTAAAGCAGTCATATAAGTCAGCACTAAAAAATTAAAAGCACTACACCCTCACAAACTCCCCTTGAGTACCTTGTTCCCCATTGGCCCTTTTTTTCAATTATAAAGGAATTCCCAATACTATTCTAGCATGTCCAAAGGTCAGTTGTCAATCTCCTCTCCGGTCCAGCTGGTGAATCTGGGAATCTTGAGGCAATGTTACAACTGCCTCATGTACACAGACAACCTTCTCCTCCTCCCAACAAATTTCAACACATGTGAGAGATGCAACCATATAGCCAAACTGGAGGCTAAGCTCTCTCAACTCAGTACTGGCGTAACCAGTCAGGAGGAGAAGGAAACCACACTCACTGCAATTCCAGTCTCACATAGACCTACCACGACAGCAAACCAAACACACAAACACACAAAAACATACTCGGAGGCTCTAAATAAAAATCTGCCTAAGCAGCAGAGACCTCCAAAGCAGACACCCAAGCAACCGCTACCCCAAAACAAAACACGTACAACACACAGCTCACAAAGCCAGTGTGCCGAACAGTCACAGCCCTTAAGGCTAAACAACACACCTGATACACTTGTAATAGGTGACTTTATTGTCAGGCACACTGACGTCCCACTCACCAGGCTGAACAAGGGGAAGGTCACAGTGAGCTGCCTGTCGGGCGCTAGGATCCGCCACATAACACAAGCACTCAGGTCACTCCAAGGCAAGTACAAATATGACTCAGTCATTGTCCATGCTGGTGTGAATGACCTGAGACGTACCTCCCTGGACTACATGAAAAGAGACATAGAAGAGCTCTCTGAGCATGTAGCCCAGGCCGGTATGACCCTGACCTTGAGTAGCATCTTAACCTCACCAAGAATGATGCCACAATATGAAGACAAGATGATCAATTTCAACAATTGGCTTAAGTATTGGTGTCATTCAAAGGGGATTCAATGCCTGTCAGCCTGGGATGACATGCTCGACAAGCCATGATGCTTCGCTAGGGACGGCTTGCACCTGTCACCCCTGGGCTTTCGGATATTGGCAAAGGCTCTTGCCACCCCCATAGTGCCTTTTTTAGGCAGGGCTCAAAAGACAAACCCACCTCCATAGGTATCACAAGGGATAAGAAACTAAGAGTAATGCTACTCAACGCCAGAAGTCTAAACCTCAAAATGCACTTTCGAAACGCTCCTTAGCATGGAGAACATCGATATCTGTGCATTAACAGAAACCTGGTTCAAGGCTCGAGAGCACCCCAGCACTACCAGGTTATACCTCATACCATGCTTTTCGGCCCCAAAACTTGGACCGAACCACAAAAGGAGGGGGAGTATCAATATTAGTCAAAGATACCCACACCTCCAGGTTGGTGGCACAGCACGAAGCATCAGAGACTATCCATGTGCAACTAACAGTGGGTAAAACTGCCTACCAGTTTATAGCCTGCTACAGACCACCCTCCCAAACCCAGGAACCCCACTCGGCCTTCCTGAGAACACTGGAAAATATGAAGGTCTCTCCAAACACCATTATATTGGGCGACTTCAACTACCCAAACATAGACTGGGAACATTACTCTAGCTCCAACACCCTAGCCCAAAGGTTCCTAGAATTTATAAACTCAAATGCTATGGAACAACTTGTTACCACTCCCACAAAAGGGGAAAACTTACTGGACCTGATCATCCCCAACATGGGGGCTCTATGCTCCAGACCAGAAGTGTATCCCTCACTGGTAAGATCAGACCATAAATTAATCTCACTGGATATTCACATCCCGACCCCACCCCCCTGCCCAGAAAACCACAGTGAAAACCTTCTCTAAAGCAAATTTCACACTCCTCAAAACCGAGGTGGAATCCTTCAAAGCCCCCGGGCCTGTTGAAAATACGGCCTAGACCGCAGAATCCTTTATAAATGCATTCTATGAACACCTTCAGGAATGCATAGATCATGCAATCCCAAATAAAACTAAGACCCAATCCTCCAAAGGCAGGCATCCTGTCTGGTGGACCCTAGCCATAAACAAACTATACAATAGAAGGAGGAAGCTACTACATGATAGAGCAAAATCCCAAAAAGGGAAGGCATCTCTGATCAGTATTAGCAAAAAACTACGGGCACTCATAAAATAGTCTAAGGCCAGCTTCGAGAGAAAAATTGCACAGGACACTAAGGATAATCACAAGGCTTTCTTTAGTTATGTTAGGAACCTGGGTGGGAATTCCCAGATATGCTCAGAATTAGTCCAAATGACAAAAAATACACCAAACCTACAGACATTGCCAACATCCTAGCTGACAGGTTCAGCGCAAACTTCTCCCACCCCCTCCCCACCAAAAGGGCAAATATCTATCCCAGCAGAATGCTGCCCCCCTGACATCTCAGATGCTTAGGTAAGAGCCGCCCTCTCCAAAGCAAAAAACACAGCATCAAATGGGACCAGACGGTGTCCCGGGCTGCGTCCTACATGAACTCCAAGAAGATCTAAACCCAAACATAAAACTACTGTTCAATCTCAGCCTTACTACAGGATATGTACCCAAAGAGTGGCGTACAGCAACAGTGGTCCCTCTCCACAAAGTTGGTGCCTCAACTGATCCTGGAAAGTATCGCCCCATAAGCCTGACTAACTTGGTCTGCAAAGCTATGGAAAGGATCATCATGGACCTCATAAATAAAGATACTGGGGACCTACAGACACTGGATCCTATCCAGTTCGGCTTTTTTAGGGGCAGATCCTGCCTCTTAAACCTGGTCAATTTCTTTGAAACAGTCACCAAGGCCACTGACAAGGGGAAGGTGGTCCACACAGCCTACCTGGACCTCGCAAAAGCCTTCAATACAATACCCCACTCGGGCATTATAGATAAGCTCACCAGCTTAAATATAAACCCCTATGTCACTAGATGGGTTGCAAACTGGCTCAAGGACAGAACCCACATGGTTAGAATTGCTGGAGCCATGTCAGACTTCAAACCAGTTACAAGTGGCGTCCCACAAGGCTCAGTCCTGGGACCTCTCTTGTTCGGTATATATTTCTCGGAGGTACAGGCCAACACGGAAGGACTGTGGCTGACCAAGTTCGCAGATGACTGCAAACTAGGCACCATAATTGACTCTCCAGCCGACACAAGCATCCTACAAAAGGGCCTCATAGAAACAGACAACTGGTGCCAGAGCCATGGCCTCAAGCTAAACGCCAAAAAGTGTATAGTCATCCCCCTTGGCAAAAACAAAGTGCCCACAAATTACCACATAGGTGGTAATCCATTAAGTACGGAAGAAGTAATTAGGGACCTGGGGACCCAAGTTGATAGCAATCTCTCATTTGAAAACCACGTGGCCAAAGTGGTTAGAAAAACATTTTATATAGCCCACCTAATCATGAAGGGATTCACATCTAGATCACGAGAGGTCATCGTGCCTCTTTACTCATCCCTCATCAAGCCCATAATTGAGTACAATGCCCCTTTTGGGATGTACCTTACCAGACACCTGCAGCAACTGGAAAGACCCCAAAAGTACCTCACCAACAGGATAAAAGGGCTCAAACAGATGCCATATGCTGCCCGGTTAAAGAAACTCCAGCTCTACTCAGTGGCATACCGCCTGCTCAGAGGCGATATATGCCTGATGTATAAAGCCATGTCCAACCCGGAATTAATGGACATGCTGCACCTCAGAAAATCCAAATCCCATCGAGCTACGTGCTCGAGACTTGAACCTCAGCACTGAAATAAATAGGACATGCTGGAGGGACAGATTCATAACCCAGAGGCTCCCTTCACTCTGGAATAAAATCCCAGTCCAGGTTAGGCAGAGTCCCTCACTGACTCTCTTCAAGAGGAATCTTGAGTGGATGGGAGATCGTAGGTTTACCCCGGGTATCACTTCTGTGTCACTGTTAGACAGAGGCACAGTATACTAACCTCGAAAAAGGGCATTGCAAAATTAATTTAAAATGGGTGGAGAAAGCCAAACACACTCTGGCTAGGCTTATAAATGCCCTAGGGCAGATAGCCTAGTATGAACCTATGAACCTATAATGCTACCTTATTGTGTTCACAAAAATACTCTGGCAGTCTTAATGCTGGAGGATTTGAAATAAGTGATTTTAACTGAGTAAAAGTTTGTTCATGGCAGAGTTGCCTTGAGAGAGGTTCTGGGGTGTCCTTTTTCAATAGCTCTAATAAAGGTTTAATTATTTCAGTATAACTGGATAGCCATTATCTACAATATCTTGCTAAACCAAGAAATACTGTAAGTTGTTTTAGAGTAATAGGTCTCAGTGCCGTCTGTATAGTTGCAATGCGAGAGGGCAAAATGTGTCATGCATTTTCAGAAATCGGGTGTCCTAAATACTGGACTTGCAGTTGCCAGAGCTGAAGCCTAGATCGGTTTACTTTACATCCTAACTCAACTAGTGTAGTTAGCAAGAAAACCGTATCAGACTGACAGTCAGCTAAGGAATTAGATGCTATGAGATCATCATCTAAGTACTGCACTAAGGCAGACCTGCAAGGTAACTATTCTGTCTAGCTGCTTTTTCATTTCTCTCGAAAGTTAGGTGGGTGAGTCTACTTATCCTTGGGGTAAGAGTGTCCATGTATATTGCTGTCCTCTATATGTAAATGTAAACAAACACTATCAGGGTGTATTGGGATAGAGAAGAAATCAGAGGAAATATCAGTAACCAAAAAAGATAGCAGCAGAAGGGGGAAATGAGCTAAGAATAGTTACAGGCTTAGGTACTACAGGAAAAGCCGGCACAACTACGGTATTCACAGCTCTCAGATCTTGGACATATCTATAAGCGTCTTTGCCGGGTTTCTTTACTGGCAAAATGGGTGTGGTACAACGACTCTTAGTAGAAATAATTATACCTTTTTGCAGCAATGCTGAAATAACTGGTTCAATTCCTACTTCTGCTCCTGCAGAAACAGGATATTGCGCTACCAAGGGCAGAGGTTCATAAGGTTTTAAAGTATTTTGAACTGGTATAGCATCTCTAATAAAGTCCTATCTCATTGTCATGGGTTGTCCATAACTGTGGCGGAACTGTATTTAGTAAGTCTACATCTGATGGTTGTACAGGTATTGTGTCAGGAAACAAAAAAGCATTTCCTCATTTAAAACACCTGTTATAGTACACATCTGCATCACTAGAGACTCATTAGGAACATTTGAATATAGTACAGAATATTGTACATTGTAACTTGCAGAGAAGATCCCACCTAAAAGATTAAGGGGTGCAGAAGTTCCAATGAGATAATCATGTTTTTCTGTCAATGGTCCAAACTGAACGGGAACTGAAACTCTCTCGGGGTAGTCTAAACAGACTCCTGATACCCCAACTCCTCATACTGAGTTGCAGGATAAAGGAATCTAGTAGCCAGTATCTATTAAAAAGGGAATACTGTTGTTTTGAACTTTGATGTTTACGAATGGTCCTTTTCTGGTGTACAGGTATGAAAGGAAACAGCTGTGATTCCTGTTCATGGCTATCCTATTTATCTTGTTCCCAAGCTGATGGCTGCAAAGGATTGTTCCATGTAGGAGGTTGCTGTATCACATTTTGGTGGACAGTTTGCTGACCTTGTGGTGGCAGTTGATTATCAAATGGATTATCAGACTGCATTGGCGCATTACAGTCTGCAGGAAAGGACAACTGTCCCTCCAATGACCATTCTGGCCAAAATTAAAACACGGATTTGAATTTAATCTCTGTCTTTGTTCTTGTGAATATGGGGCATTATTATTAAAATTCTTAGGAAATGGTCCCTGATTTTGAGAAAATCTATTACATCCCCCTCTTCCTACTCTATTTTTCCCTCTACTTCTGGTAAATTGCTGGAGTTGTAGGTTTAATCATTTTTCTTGACAATCCTCTTGTCATTCTCGTTTTTCATGAGTAAGGGTGTCTACTAAATACTGAACCTGATCAGTAAGTTCATGAAGCCTTAAACTTGGCCAGGTTCAGCAAACCTTTTTTAGCTGGTCTCAAATGGGGAGCAATAAACCATTAACAAAAGTAGCTAAGAGGCCACTTGCTGACGGACCTTCAGTAGGTTCTGTATAACCTGAGAAGGCTTCAAACGCATCTGTCATGTGCAGTAAATAAGATTCAATTGACTCATCCTCTCTCTGCATGACCATGTTTATCCAGGACCAGTTTGGTACTGGTGGACATAATGCAGCAACAGCCTGTTATAAATGAATCCTAGCTGCCTGAAAAGCTTCTATGTCCATATGCTGGGGAATAGGCATGGGCGCCGGAACCATACAGTTAGGGGGAGCCCCCCCACTTTTACAGCTGCAAGACCTGTCAGGACAAATTAATAAAGTGGAGTTTTCACGCTAACATGGATTCGCACGCGGAAGTAAAATTAACAACAGGTAGTATACTTGCTTTTGATGCAGAAGGCTGTGGGTACTACTCCCACAGTATGCAGATGAATCACTGATACTGTACTGTGTTGTACTTTAATGGGAGTGGATGCTGTAATCCTATGAATGTCCTCCTTTGGAGGAGTTACTTAGTAACTACGAACCCGTTATTAGTTTGCCATCCATTCCCCATTGCAAAATTACTAGCTTATCATTTTTTAATGTAGCATAGGCAATTTATTCTTCAAGGGCAACCGGCAGTTTATTTGTAGATGAACAATTAAATATAAAGTTGTTTGCTAGCAGCAACCTCGTCATTAGTTACAGATTCCTTTAATGTGGAATTATTTAGATGACTTACGTCTGCAGCGATTTTGCATATTTACTGATATTGGTGGATTGTAATGACAGAAGTTTGAGTGGCCTTTTATGGTTGAAATTTTCTGAAATGGGTATTTTGTCATTATTGGTTCATACATTTTGTTTCATTGCTTACTAGAAGACTGTTCCAAACTACAAATTTAAAACACATTCTAACAAGTGGTGCTGTATTATACAATGAATATAATTTAATACAATCAGGTTAATACAATCAGGAAGGTGAATCAAAGAATGTATACATGTATGCTTGCTCACAGGATGCAGGAGATCAAAACAGGGGAAGAGACCAGTCACCAATGGAGTCTCCCAGGGTTCGGTGCTGAGATTTTTTTCTGTTTGGCATATACATCTCAAATGTAAAATTCAACTAACCATCATGCAGGAAGGTTTGTCCCAAACAATAACTGGTGCCAGAATCATGAATTGAAACTAAACTCCAAGAAATACATTATCGTATCCTTTAGGAAGTCATCTACTCCAAGGAACTGCCAAATTGACAATGCCCCCGGAAAACTGACCCAGTTGTTTGGCACTTGGGAACTTGTGTGTACACTGGCCTAACTTTTGACCAACAAGTGCTCAGAGTCATAAGAAAGTCTTTCTATATTGCACAGCTTATAAACAAACCGAGTGTTACCAGATCTAGAGATGTTACAAAGCCCTCATTAGGTCAGTCATTTTGTATAATGCCCACTTTGGCATGTATCTGTACAGATCATGTAACAATTGGAATACTCACAGAGATACCTTACTAAAAGGATACAAGTCCTAAACAATAGGTCTTGCATTGACCACCTCAAAGATTTATCACTATACTCAGTATCCTACAGAGTGCTTAGAGGTGACGTGTCTGGCATACAAGGCATCCTCCGACCTAACACAAATGGACCTACTGAACATCAGCAAGTAAAATGGCATCAGAAATACTCAGTTCAGGTATTTAAACTGAATGTTGTGGAGAGATGGCTATATATCCAGAACTGTCTATCCATTCAAGTAAAACAAAGCTCATCCCTGTCCATATTCAAATGGAACTTGGATCCAAGGATGGGTAATAGAAAATGTACTCCAGGATTGCCCCTCGTGCCACTAATGGATAGAGGCAGTTCCTAAATGCTGCATCCCTTACATGGGTCCCCTCAAATTATCTATAGTGTGACTACATTTACTCTCTCTAGGGCTAATATACAATTAACAGCCATGGGATAGGTAAGACCAATCAGGAAATGTTAATTCAAGCACCAAAAGAGAAACTGGCTAAGCTTAAGATGTCCTCCAAGTGAACCTATGTTGTGGTAGTAAACAGTTTTAAAAATTGCCCTTTTTAGATCACTAAGTGCCCCTATCACCCTCTGCCCCCACAGTCTTCAACAGCTTCCGGCACCTCTGGGAATAGGGTCTGGTATATTAGCATGATCCCAAACAAGTAAACAAGTTTGAATGGATGTGTCCATTACTGCTCTGAAATCTTCCAAATTAGGATTTTGCAACTGAACACATTATTTTAAGATTCTTGCATACTTTGCTGGATTTTTTCTGATTGATGGGAAAACAGTTTGGAAATCAACAGCAGACCAAGGGCGGATCACATTTATATCTCTACTATGTGCTGGGTTCAACACATGTCCCAGAGGATGTAGGTGAGTGGCTGGAGTAAATATAATATCTCCATTTTCCTCCAAGGAGGATTCAGAATCATCTTTATCTGTACTTAATTTATCCAGACCAAAATAACCACTCTCATCCATAATTATCAGGAATTGAGTAACAAATTTATGTGAATGCAGCTTTTGTCAGCTAGGAAAGGATGATAATACCCCCTTCGTACATCGCCTTGGAAAGCTAATAAACATTTGAGGTAATTTAGACCAGGTATGGTCTGAAACAGAAGGAGAGGAAGACGTTTTAGGCTGGCTAGACGAAGGAAGCGATAGAGGAGGTTGAGTCGTGTGGCTAGCAGAGGTGGAAGACTCAGAAGGTTACTCTCTTCAAGAATTTGGTAGAGTAGTGACCTCTGAGGTGGAAGAAGAGGTAGCAGAAACTTGCTGGTCAGGGCAGGGGGGGGTGTGCTGTGGGCAAAACTAAGCAGTCATCTTGCTTTGAGACTATAGTTAAACAGTGACTCCAGTGGCCCTGCTAAATCATATTTTAGACTATTCAGGAGGCATCCCGAGATACTAGCATGGCCCACTGAGGCTGTGTTCTTGGCCTTAGCAAGCGAAACCAGGACTTTCTCTCTACTTACATATGGAGTTGGTTATGCTTGAGGGTATTCCTTAAGTGGTGCCTGGGGGTGAATGTAGGGTAAAGTTGGAAATGAATTTGTCAGCCTACAGATTCACTACATCGCCCATTTCGGTGAATGTGGCATCATTAACTACCACTTCCGCACACTGCTATTTGCTGTCTTTGGGGTTTATGAGATAGCTGAAAAAGACATTATGGTTGTCTTTTGGCTGGAAGGCCATCTTAACTTTGAAATTGTCTTTATTGGACTTAATTAGCCTTCTTAGTTGCCTGATTAATTTGATGAGAAAGTTGTTATCTCTATGAGAGTTACACTTCTTGATTTTAGCCATGATTTTTTCTTTTGTTGTATATCCTGTTACATTTGGATGCCACCAGGGTGGTTTGTTCTTGGAGTTAATTATGGACTTACTTTTGGTAGGTATAGCAGCCTCTACGCAAACACTAACATGGTCGAACACTGCTTCAGTGAACAATTCTGCCTAGGCTGCTGTGTTCTCTAGGTTTACAGGAGCAGTGAATTTTGAACTATTGCTTAATGAAAACTAATTTGCCTTTAAAGAGTTCCTGTTACTGGGTTTATTGGGGTTACTGAGTTGATTCTGACTTCAAAGGAGACAACTTTATGGTTGGACCTTAGCAGAGAGGCTGTGACATTTGGAGGGGGGGTGCAGTGTTCTCCCATATTTGTAAGTACACGGTTCAGCATACTGGAGCCTTAAGTGGGTGTGTGTACTAACTGGTCAAAGGTGTTTTTATTTATGAAGTCCAGGAATTTCTGCGCCTACAGATTTGAAGTCATGTAGGATTCACAGTCCACAGAGGGGGTAATTAAAGTCCCCCATGAGTAGGCTGTTCAGATAGACAGTAAGTGTCTCAATCAGGAGTATGTATGTGCTATGAGTTTCTTGGGTCATGGAGGGTGACCTATAGCTAGCTATGATACGGTTTCTGGATTTTTATCGATGGTGATCTGCACATGGAAAAACTCCAGTACATCATCTTTGCCAAACATACAATATCCTAAATATGATAAATGTAAAACTGATGTAGCTTAAAAAAATGCACTAAAAATCAAAGTGCAAAGCTAAATTGTGACTTTAATTTCTTATAGGTTCATAGGTTCATACTAGGCTATCTGCCCTAGGGCATTTATAAGCCTAGCCAGAGTGTGTTTGGCTTTCGCCACCCATTTTAAATTCATTTTGCTATGCCCTTTTTCGAGGTTAGTATACTGTGCCTCTGTCTAACAGTGACACAGAAGTGATACCCGGGGTAAACCTACGATCCCCCATCCACTCATCAAGATTCCTCTTGAAGAGAGTCAATGAGGGACTCTGCCTAACCTGGACTGGGATTTTATTCCAGAGTGAAGGGAGCCTCTGGGTTATGAATCTGTCCCTCCAGCATGTCCTATTTATTTCAGTGCTAAGGTTCAAGTCTCTCGAGCGTAGCTCGATGGGATTTGGATTTTCTGAGGTGCAGCATGTCCATTAATTCCGGGTTGGACATGGCTTTATACGTCAGGCACAGATCGCCTCTGAGCAGGCGGTATGCCACTGAGTAGAGCTGGAGTTTCTTTAACCGGGCAGCATGTGGCATCTGTTTGAGCCCTTTGATCCTCTTGGTGAGGTACTTTTGGGGTCTTTCCAGTTGCTGCAGGTGTCTGGTAAGGTACATCCCAAAAGGGGCATTGTACTCAATTATGGGCCTGATGAGGGATGAGTAAAGAGGCACGATGACCTCCCCTGATCTAGATGTGAATCCCTTTATATGAATTAGTTTCCTAAATTCTCTTATCATAAACAAATACCATGGTGATAAGTGCACTCATTTCTGTATCATTATTTGACATACAGTAATACAAGTCTTAAAAGCTGTAGTGGGTGGTACATGAATGGTTAATACAGCACAGTTTATTTATGTTATCTGTTTCAGTTGGATAACCAGTTAAGTGGACTGGTTGACAGACCCTTTTCAGCCATGACCTGGGTACCATGGTGCAAGACACAAACAGAAAATTATATACAAACTGAAGAATACTTACACAGAGCTGCATAGCAAAAAAAAGGAAACAATACATTTGTATACCATTTACAATTATAAATGCAAGTCATATTATTTACAGTATGCACAATTAAGGTAGCTATTCAACCAGTGGTCATTTTTTAGGAGTAGATCCTTACAAGAAAGATGCAACTACAGTATTACCACAGCTTGACTAGCCATTGTCACAGAAACAACAGTATTTTGTGTCCTTAAGAAATTGCTCTTTTAGTTTGTTTCTAGATAATTGAACTGTCTCTGTCTCACTTCTGCAGGCAGCCAATTCTAAACAGCTGGGCCTAGCCTAGAGATAGCTGTAGCCTAAGACCAACCGATTCCAAGCAGCTGGGCCTAGTCTAGAGATAGTTCTTTCTCCTGTGACAATAAGGTCTAATGAGAGTAATGCTAACTTCTCAGCTCTCTCAAGTGTGTTGCTTTGTAATTTTGTTTCAGAGGGTGACAGTATCCACTTTTTAATAGTCTGCAGATGTGACAGCTAAGAAGAAATGGGGCCCTGTCACTTACAGGTAGCAAGTTAGCAGAATTCAGCAGTGATGAGTTCAGGGTTCTATAAGAACAACAACTCTGCAGATTTTGTTTATAGTAGATTGCAAGTTACATATTTTGAAATAAAATACAAGCTTGCAAGAGGAAGCCCATATTTGATTTAGGAATAAGCAATTTTTTTTTAGCTAAGACATTATGAGATGTAGGGGTGTGGAGATGTGATACTCTGTAGCATGATTTTAGTTGGGGGACTGCTTCGCTAATACAGTCACTGCCAGTGAAAAAGTAGGATTCAAGGTGATCCCCAAGTACTTCTCTTCTGTTACTAGTAGTATCGGGTTGCCATCTGTAATACCAAAGAAATCAAAATAAAGCCAAAAAGAGAATAATACAGCGATCACATACATCTACTAGCCTCGTAAATGGAGTTGACAACTGATTTCTCAGGCCAACTTCAGATTTACCATTCATAAAAAAACAAATAAGCAAAACTGTTTGCACAACTTCGTTTTTTCCCAACTATCAAATGAAAACTTTAAAATGATCTACAGAACCCTTGAATGTGCTGGCTAACAGTTTTGTAAACAAGAAATAAGTTTAGCAAAGAAGTTAAAAAATCATGAAAAAATACAATTTGCTTTAAAATTGTGATAAGTACTTTGTAAATCCCTTCAATCCCATCATGTGATGTGTGAAAGTCTAGAAAGTTAAATGCTCACATCAACACATTCCTCATACACAACTCTGAATTAACAAAACAAACAGGCCTTGTTCACAGAATGCCAGCGCCCTTCTATGCCCCTTCTATTATGAAATAAACAATCACCTTCAATGGATTTGCTTCTACTCTACACATTCTGATACATCTAATAAATGCTTTCCTCTCTGAATTATGGTACAAGCTTTAATTCGTGACTGTAGACAAGTAAGGCTGATGTCACATAACTGCAGTTCTAAGGCTTCTCTACAGCAATTCTTCATGACTGCTACATGCTCCCGGACAGCGATAATATATATTAAGCAGTTAAATGCTTACAGTACAATTGTATAATAAAGTCACAAATGCAAAACACTGAACAGTAATGTAGTTGTAGAAATAAAATAGCTTACTTAAAACATTAACCTATGGATTTTCATGCAAACACAAACAAAATAATTTCTTCTGGTATAAAATGACTTCACACATCAATTCTAATATGCAAGTGTGTGCATGAGCGCACACACAGGCACCCACTCGCCACACACACATGTATACATTGCTCAGAATAGATGTTTTAGGTAAATAACATTAATAGGAGTTGGGATGGCAAAAATGCATGTCTGCTTAGCAAATACTTTTGTTCTGGAGTTAAGAAAATAGGAAAGGGGGTAGGGGAGTACCAAAACCAAGAAGTAGAACAACCAAAGATAAAAAGTTCAAAAGAGTCATTTAACAGAACAATTCATCCTGTAAGAACATGAAAATCTAAATACACATGGACTAGCAGAACCTAATGGATTCTATTGTCGGATTTTTTCAGATAGAAAACTGAATTCAGACTCCCCTTCACAACTGTGGGAACAAGACAAATGTTATAAATAGTACTAATAATCACCTCTCTATCACTGGTGAAGTCAAATTTACCTACGACCAGCACATACTACACACGATGGTGAAACCTAAATAGATAAACTTCACTGGGAGTGGGTAAGCCTTGCTTTGCCCAGAGCTGGGCGATGATTATTTGTACTGGAAATTGAAATTGAGAGATTTATCCCCCCATTAAACAACTTCATTCTACAATGGCCCTCTTTGTAGCCGATGGAATCTCCTTATATACTGAGAAACTCTGTACACAGTTCTCCATACACAGTATGCTTCCACACATTTCTTATGTTGTGGCATTAAGTGACCATAGCATTGTTTTACTTTTCTCCCTTTCAATGTAGAATAACAGGTCTCCATTTACGTAGGAACTAGTTACCTTCTACTTCGGTGTTCTGGAAACAATTTCATGAACTTGCTCTTATCAAGTAATGACAGGAATACTGGACAGTGTAAAATGACTGAGGAACTGATCTTTTTACAGTTGTAACTGTATTTCACCAGTGCTTAAAAAGTCACTATGTAGTCAATCAAGTAACCCATTTCAGGGCTACTTTTCAAAAATATCTGCTAATTATAATAATCTCAGCTGTTCTGAAGCTTGCAGAATCACAGCTGAAAGAATTAAGAAAATCTGAAAGGAGGTGGGGCAAAATAAACAAGAAGGCATGGATTTGCAACAGGAAGGCTATGCTCCAAAAAAAAAAATATATACTAACACATTTCTTCACTGGATAAACAGGTTATGATATCTGAATGAAAGAAGACCATCAAAGCATTTGACACAAAACACATAAAAGGTTATTGTACAAAAAATAGAGAGGAGGAGAAGGTCCTAAAATGGCATAGTGTGTAAAACACTGGATACAGAAAGTTTTAGTAAATGGAATTCACTCAGATTAAACGATAACAATCAGCAGGGTACCAGGGAATCAATGGTTTGAGCCAATCTTTTTTTCTAAGTGGCCTTCACAGGATTTGGATGGAATAGCTTAATATTTTGGCAAAGATACAGATACAAGTACAAACTTAATACAAAATACGGTGGAGACAGGATGCAAAGAGGTTTAACAAGACTGCAATAATGGTCTAAACTGTGGTAATTTAATCCCATTAAAAATGCTGTCATCCCCCAGAAGTTTACCTTCTGTTATTATTTTGACAATTTTGTTCCCTAACAACAAAAAGCTTACATCTCCAAATTCATTTAAAATTCAAAATAAACCACAAATGTTTTGGGCAAGCATTAACAGACTTCTACACCCAGGCCAATCTATTACACCAAACCCACAAGGCACTAACCTTGAGAATCCCACTCAAACCGCCAAAGCCTTCAATACCTTTTTCACAGAAGCCATCCAATCTCTTGCCAATCAACTATCCCCAGACAGCTCAACTCTGCCAACTTCCACTACTAGCTCACTCCCTTCATTTCAGTTGCAATCAGTTCCAACCCCTCTCATTTGCACCATTCTCCAAAAACTAAAACCAACCGCCCCCCTCAGCTGACCAACTACCTGCAGAATACCTGCAAAAAGCAGCTAAAGCCATAGCCTATCCCATTTCCATACTGATCAACAGAACCATAACTGAAGGTACCATCCCAACTATCTGGAAAATCTCTCACATTATCCCCCTACATAAAGGTGGTAACTCAAAATGAATTTTCAAACTATCATCCCATAGCCTTACTTTCTCCATTGGCAAAATAATGGAAAAGTGCATCCATAGGCAACTATTATACCACCTAATCCAAAATAACTTATTTGCTAACTGTCAACATGGATGTAGGCCATTCCATAGTGCCACCACTGCCCTCATATCCTTTACAGACTGCATAAAAAAAAAATCGTAACATTAACAATCTTTCCTCTGCACTCTTTATCAATCTTTCTAAAGCTTTCAATATGGTCAACCACCAGCTACTTATAAATATACTCAAATCCCTCTCACTTGATGCACTGGCTATAAAATGGTTCCAATCTTACTTAGACAATACACAGCAAGCTGTGCTATGGGATAATAATCTATCTACTCACCTCCCCATTAACCTTGGTGTCCCTCAAGGCTCCATATTAGGCCCGCTACTATTCTTTATTTTCATTAATGACCTACACTCAGCAATTCCTCAAGCTACATGTATACAATACGCAGATGACTCCACAATAATATGCTCAGCTAATTCACCATCTGAACTATAGTCCCTAACCCAAAAGGCATTAAATATAGTTGAAAAACGTTTTTTTACAGCGCTGCCTCCTCTTGATTCCCAAAACAACAAAACTTTTACTCTTCACTCCTACCCAGAAGTCCACCCCAGTAGATTTTACAGTCACATCTAATAATGGCACTCTCATATCGCCTGACCCAACCACCAAACTCTTAGGAATAACAATAGCCTGCAACCTCAACTTTGACACTCATTTTAACACAATAAAAACAGTCAATAAGAAACTGGGGTCCCTCTACAGAATCAAACCCTATCTTACACCATTAGCTAGAACCACTACAGTCCACACTCACTTAATCTCCACACTCCTCTATGCTTCACCTATATAAACTAATCTGTCAAAAAATAACCTCAACAAACCAGCAATCTCCTACAATAATATTGCTAGATTTGCCACTGGCACTCCATTTAGAACCCACCATTGTCTTAATCTAAAGCAGCTTGGATGGCTAGAGCTACAAAATAAGCTTCAATTTTACCAGCTTACTGTTGCCCATAAGACCCTTTACCAACCTACCAATACTCCAATACTCTCTAGCCTTATTACCCCTTACAAAAATCTTAAAAACCTACGCTCATCAAATACATTACTTGTTTGCACAAGTAAATCCAACAACGTGGCAGGAGACTCTCTGTTCTCTAACACTGTTGGGAAAAACTGGAACCTACTCCCCTGTGAACTTTTATCACTGTCTTCAATATCACTCTTCAAATATAACCTGAAACTATACCTTAGAAGACATTGGTTATGCCCCTGTACTAACCCCGACTAGCTCACCATCTTTTTATTTACTGGATACTGCTCTCCTTTAACTCTTATGTATTAACTCCAGTCTTTCTCCTTCATAACCAAAGAGTCCATGATCTTGTAATTTAAGCTAATGTATATAGAAACATCATACTAATGCATAAAGTTTTATTTAGTGTTTGTGCTAAGATTGTTAGTAAGTAAGGTATTTTACTATTATCATTTATTACATTATTGCACTGTGCCAACATTTTTGTAATTGTGTGTTTTTGGAGCTTATCTCCCTGGGCCTCTACTGAAAATGGACATGTATCCAGTTAGACTAGCCCGGTCAACAAATGTAAAATAAAAATAAAAAAAATAATACAAATTTGACACATCTGTATGGTATTTTCAGTGAAAGACACTGTAAGACTTGGTTACAAAATGTCCGTAAATTGTGTTCCTAGTTCCAAAATCAACAGGATAGTTGTATAGTAAAATTTAACATGAATTTTTGTAATGCCATTTATCTCTGTCACAGGACTTAAAATATTGAAAACTGCACTTTCAGATAAAAGTGCATAATATATTTAGTCCTCAAATTACAACACACATTTTGTCTGCTTTTATTTTTATCTAACTGCATGCACGCATGCACACATGCACACACAAACACAGATATTGATAGATATAGTCAGATATATCAGTAGTAGGTAAAAGACAATGTAGGCAGATTTTACAATTTCAATGTACTTTTCGATGTTTCCTAGAAAAATAAGTCTATCTTCTTGACTGGTCTTAAATGGAGGTACAGTGCAGGCTATGAAGAAGGAACTAAAGAAACAAAACATGGCAATGTGATGGGTAACCAAATTTTGCCTGCATGTTCCATTAGTGTATGAAGTAAAAGAAAAGGGTGATGATTTTACAAGTTCATTGCCCTTTAGCTTTGGTAACAACAGAAATGAGCCAAAAACTTCACTGTAGTGATAAAACACAAATTCTTCCACTTAATTCAGGTTTCCACCATCAGCAAAACTTTGCCTGTTCTTGTTAAATCCAGGTCTTTCTTCAAGAGCAGATCCTGCCTGTTAAACCTGGTGGATTTCTTCGAAAATCTGACCAGGGCCATTGACAAGGACAAATCTGTGCACACAGCATACCACGACTTGGCAAAGGCCTTTGATACAATCCCGCACTCTGGCATTACTGATAAACTTAGCAAATTGGATGTAAACCCCTTTGTTGTAAGATGGGTTGCCAACTGGTTCACAAACCGGTCACACACTATCAAAATGGGTGACTCCACATAAACCAGCAGACCTGTCACCAGCATAGTGCCACAAGGGTCAGTGTTGGGCCCCCTACTGTTTGGTATATACTTCTCAGAATTCAAGCCAAAGCTAAGGGGCTGTGGATGACTGCAAACTAGGTGCAATTACTGAATCCCCAAATGATGTCAGTATACTTCAGAAGGGTCTTGTGTAGACCAACGACTGTTGCCTTAGTCATGGTCTCAAACTGAATTCAAGGAAATGCATCATCATTCCCTTGGGTAAACACAATGTCCCTTCACACTATCAAATTAACAACAATACCCTATGTATCTACAAAGTGGTAAGAGATCTGGGATCACAAGTAGACTGCAACCTTAACTTTGACCAGCATGCGTCTACTGTGGTAAGGACGGCCTTCTAAGTAGAACACTTTATTAGCAAAGGCATCACCTCTAGAGCAAAGGAGGTGATAACCCCTTTATACTCATCACTAATCAGACCCATAATTGAGTATAACACCCCTTTTGGCATGTACCGTACAAAGCAACTGGACAGACCTTAGATGTTTCAAACTAAGATCATCAAAGGGCTCCAGCATGTCCGTTACGCAGACTGACTGAAGTCCCTGTCACTATACTCAGTATCATACAGACTTCTTAGGGGGGACTTACACCTGCTTACAAAGCAATCTCCAACCCAAACCTAATGAAGATGATGCACATCAATAAATCAAATGGGACTAGAACTTCCTGTTCCAGGGACCTAAATATGGCCTGAACAGGACGTACTGGAGGGGACAAATTGTTTCCCAGTGACTGCCACATCTTTGAAATAAAAATTCTTGTGAAGCAGAGCATCTCTATAATACTGTTTAAAAGGAACCTGGACGAGTAGATCGGGCATGCAAATTCTTACCGGGGATAGGGCCCACAGCCTTCCTGGTCATGGGCAGTCATTACTAAATACAATCCTGGATACTGACTGGAGTACTTATGATATTACATTGGGATGAAACGGGTAGGCTTGAAATTACCTCCGGGTCGACAGCCTGGTAACCACCTACGATCTTATGATCCTATGACTTCCCTACTAGTAAAGTCTTGTAAGCTGTTGCAATGCTTGAGCAAATAGAAAATGTTGTCATTTTCATCATGATGGATCTGGCTCTTTACCCAATGAATTCCACATTTCTAGTATTACGGAAAGCCTGAACAGCATATGGTAAATGTGCACTGCTGCCTTGTGCTATTAGCAATACCAGGCACACCCAAATAAGTTTCACATTGTAAAACTTGTCAATAGAGTTAAGACAAATGGCTTCTCAGTACTTCACTGGCTTTATACTCACCTCAGTGCTTTGCCCTGTTATCTTTCCAACAATAACGGTATCTTCATAACCACATTTAGTGTATGTGTAAGCAGTTTCATTCTCAGCATTTTTCCTAAGCTCTCTACTGAAAAATAATCACAAGTACCTTAGCTTTGTATAGAATTTTTACATTTTTTCCCCTTTCTATACCTCATGTGAGTGTTCTTTGGCCACTTCCCATTAGGTAGAATCTGAGAGTTGTGCCTGTTTCAGTTCTTCAACTGAGATCTCCACAGTTGCCCTTTCAAGTCTAATACCTTTTGAAAGGATGTGGCTCTGATTCAGACTTGCTGTTACAACCTAGTGCTTTGTATGAAGCAGCCACCCAGTCTCTATTGAAGGTCTCGTCAGTGGGATGAGTCACTCCTATGGCGCCTTCCTCAAGTATTTGTCTCCATGCCTGGCTGCATGTAATAGCATGTACACAATATACTGTGCCATCAAAATCATTTCTTATTAAAATGTTTGTAAGGATGCTTTCAAACATTGCTACCTCTGTTTCTCTGACTACTTTCCCAGTCCAAGCAAACTCGGACCAATGGTACCTGAAATGGTGGATTCTCCCATGGCCCTAAATAAAGTGAACTGCTCAAGCAAGGAATATTCCTTTTGGACAACTGGACACTTAACAATACTTACATCTGATGCAGTATCTCACTTCCTGATGGTTACTTTTTCTTCCACCAGGACAATGTGCAGGCACTTGTGGTAATCTGTGACATCTGTTGTCTCAGTACAACTCATCACTACAGTGATCCAACTCTGTAAGCCCCCTCATTTGACTTTTCTCCCCATGAGTCACTGTAGGCATCTGAACTGTACATGCCCCATTTAACTGCATTTGAAACATCTAACAGGTGGCATGCAAAGAGATGTAGAACCTGCTGTGATGTTTAAACTATCTTGCATAGGTTCATTTATGCCCATGTGTAGTGTTAGGTAAATCCTTTTTGTGCAGTTGCACTTTGCTAGCTAGACAGAGATCACCCTTTTTGCTTATTTTCTCAGCAGTGGTACATTCAATATGTCAACCAGAGTCTAAAAACCCCAAGCAAAGTACTGAATGCTTCAGCCAGCTCTGGTTATGTACAACTCAGGCAACTTGAGATTCTTTAGCAGCTTTGGCACTTAATGGAGGTGGCAGGGAAGGATGGAGCACAATCATAATCCATAGGATGAGGAACAGCATTGTGGTGTTCATCCTGGGAGTAGATTTTGGCTCACAAGCCACCCCCTAGTGGTAGCCTTCATTAGTAAGTGTAGAGGAGCATACCAGTCACAGAAAGAAAGCACTGCAGGTCCCCATGGTGACATAGGCATCTCATCCCATAAACCAGTTGGTGGTTCAGGCCACTTAAATGTCTTAATTCCAAGAATGACAGGGAAGATGCATACAAACTTCATGGCTTCTGTATGATGGTCCCTCTCGACAGCTGTCTACAGGGGCTTCTTGCATCATGGTCCCTCTGACCAGCTGTCACTGCCATACTTTAATAAGGCAATTCCCTAGTTCTACAGAATAAATGGGCAGAGTCTGACTCAGGATGCTTGGTGGTCAGCAGGCAATGCGGCAAAAAGCAGCTAGAAAAAAGTACGGAGTGTTTGCTAATACAGAAGGTTTCCCAATATTTCAAAAGTACTGATCTGACATCCACTTCCCTACCAATTAAACTAAGTGCTTAGTTTTGTAATAAAGTCATTGATAATATCCCTCTGCTTTTTTCCCATGTTCCCTAAACCTTTTCTTATATGCTACACACACTAACTTGAAACAATCACAAGGAATGGATTATGTCATCATAAAAAAGAAAAAAAAAAGTCAGTTTACCTTCATTTTACTAACAGGGTGCATTGCCTTACTTACCTGTGAACTGAGGAATTAAAAAACTTTCCCACCGTCCCTTGTTTATTTGGTACTAACTAGATACATTTTCAAATTCCCAAATGAATCTATCAAAGCCATCTCCAAGTATCTCATTCTCTCAGCTACTCTGATTTCTAGGAGTCTCATTTCCAGCTCCAACTCCAGCTTCCACAGTTCATGCTACATTTTAGGATCTCTACACTGTTCTACCTTACACACATATATAAACCCCACATATACAATTAATTATACAATGATAGTTCTTTACTGTTCAAAAACATGCATGCTAATTGGTCAGCCCAACCAGCGTGCCCACTGTAAATCTATCTTATACCAATAGTAAAAGTCAGGTTGCTGAAGTACCACTGAGCGGCTGACTTTCTTCTACAAGTATACACTACAGAGGCATATGTCTCAGCTGTCCAGATTTTCGCCTCATATTTTTGGTCTGTTCCTCATAAAATTTGTGGTTTCTGACAAACCACTGAGGTGTGAAGTCACTAAATAACAACATGCATTTCAGTTTCAGACTTCATATCCTTCAGATAATGTATGGTAACACAAATCTTATTCTAGCAACTTTCTAAGTTTATAAGAGCAACATTTAGAATATGTCCCTATTTTGGGGCCTTTGTGCCCAGTTATTTAAGGCTTTGTCCATATTTCGTGAGATAAGAGGTTGAAAGGTACATACAGAGGGCACAGCAAATACAAGGAAAATAAAGTACATTCTGCAAAACTAAAGAAATGTACCTAATTTTCCTTGTATTTCTGCCCTGTCACTCTCATACTTCTAAACTGTCTGGATTTTACAGTTACAAAACAAAAAAAAAGGCAATGAAGATCTTACTTTCTCTGTTGCTTATGTTCAGCAGCATTGATGTGCTGTGCAAGTGTGGGAATGCTAAGTCCCATATGCATATGCAGTACATTAAATGCTGAAGAATGAGGAAACAATGAGGAGGAACACTATGATGCCGTTAAGCAATAACAGACTTGTGGGTGTGGGTATATGAAGATTTCCTCATGATTGGCTTTGTTTAATCAGACCATGCCAACCATGGGTAAATCCTCAGTATACCCACACCAACTCATCGGCTACTGCTTAACTATAACACGCTACTTAGCCAACAAATATCTATCTTTCTTGCACAGCCACCTAATATCTATCTTGCTGTATCTTATTCAAGAAACAATCTGTTGATGTACTGCACATGTGTATGGGACTTGCATTCCCACATTTGCACAGTCTGTATATACGGGTCTATATCACTTTGTTGAACGAACTGTTATTCATCGAACTCAGTTCAGCAAACTATCATTGCAGTGAAAGGTTTCCTAGGGGAAAAAAATAGTGGACCAGCTTCAGTGTGTAAAAGCACAACAAAATTTAAAACTCTGTAAAGTGGGAGACAACCCCTCCTAACTAAAAATACCAACTCTGAGATTGCACTACAGTGGAGAAAAGGCCAAATTACTGATGATGGCCAGTCATGTCCTTTCCCTAGGAAACTTTTCACTGAAATGATCGTTCGCTTAATTGAGCTTTCACTGAACAGAGTTTGATGAATAATGATTCGCTCAATTAACCGTTCAACAAAGTGATACAGACCAGTATATACAACTATCAAATCCATTTACATTATAATCCTCATTACAGCCAGCCAATAAACAAGAAATCCTACAAGAGCAACCCCCTACTAGCAGATCTACATCACCTACATATCCAACTAATGACATAGACCAAATAAATCTATACATATCTATGGAAACCAAAACTTAATCTAACTTTATGCCGCTGTATCTTATTCATGAAACAATCTGCACTCCGGTATTTCTAAAATCTAAAAATATGTCACTTAAATGTCTGAAGTATCTGTAATAATGCAAAACAGCTACACACCTGGACTGATTATTATAAACCAGATGTCAACCATAATGGAAACCTGGCTCCAATCCATAGGAACAGATGAATAAATACTAGCTCCTGACTACAACTTGTTGACAACAGAGTACCAAACTAAAATAGCTGGGGATATCACACACCTTTTGAGAAGCAAATACCACTTCTGTAACTCAGAGGTACTATTTGCATCTCACAAAACTAATAATCAACCCCCTATTATATCCTTCCTAATCACAATTAACAACATTGATACACTAGAAGAGATACTGTCCTGGATAACCACAATCATAAGGTAAGATCTAATCATTCAGGGTGATGGCAACGTTGCATGGACCAAATTATACAATCACAAATCCCTAAAATAAATGTTTCGCTGTCATCTGTAAATCCTAAATCTATTTGGTTTTACCCAAGAAGTTACTGATCCCACCAAAAATGGCAAATATGTTTAAAGAAATATCTTGGATTGTATATTAATCACTACTAATAAACATGTTTATGATCAACACTCTTTCAGACTCTGTATACACATGTATAGATAATATTTATATAAATACTATATATATATATAGTGAACAACGCAAATCTAATTCTGTTTTGTGTTCAGCTATTAATGACAAAACCAGCAAAGTTTGTGGAACATCTGTTAAACCGAAAGATTCTGTTAAAATTAATGAGGGACTAGATGGTAATCGAACATCTCAACGCGATTGTATCATTGTACAAGATCTCATTATTGACCCTCGTATTAACGATACTCCGGAGCGTGCTTTTCCGGTTTTGTTACAGGACTCTGTTGTTCTTGACCATACCGAACAGATTGACTTGCCCATACCATCCGAAGTTCGGACGCAGGACAATGCATGTATGTCCACTAATTGTGACTTTCAGTTGGGTAGGAATAATTTTCTATGCCATTCGGTAGGGAATGACTGTACTTTTGACTTCAGTTTCAACAAAAGTAATCACGAGGCATTTGGCGCTAGGCCTAAAGAAAAAAGAATAACTAAAAAATATGGCAACACAAGACGGGTTGGACATAATGACATTGGGAATGTATTTGTGCAAGCCAATAGTCCAGTGTTAAGAAAAGAGACTGTTTCTAGAAATGGACTGGATGTGCAAGGGCACAAACAAAAGCAGAATTTATATAATATTAATTGTAATTCCAACTCGTCTATGGTCCTAATGGACCAGTTTTTATCTGATGAATATGTTTTTGAATCTAATATGAATGTGGTTACTAATGAAAATTTCAATATGCATGATTTTAAACACAATAGCATTAAGGACATGATATATGATTTTGGGAAAAAGTTGGCTGCATACAAAAACACTAAAATGGATTTAGCTTACCTTTCTAAATGTCTTGATACCAGGATAGTCCCTAAGGGTATTAGATTCTTTAAGCTTCCTTTGGGTATTTACCACAGTAAGGAAGTTAAAAGGGAATTTAATGAATTATTTGATAAATTTGGCTTTGCCTACATTCAAATGCTCATTAAATTCAATGATGAAAAACTTAGTTATTTGACTCATGAAGTTGAATGTATGAATGACACCATTATCAGACACTCTGAGTTCAGTAATTGGAAGGACTTGTACAACAAACAGTTTAGAGACACACAAGACAAGACGAAAGTGATTTTTGACAGAAAGAACAGGAAATTAAGGAGGGATAAAGAAAGTTATGATATCAATAGAGCATACATTTGGCCTACTGATAGGAGGAATGAAGGTAGAGAAAGAGTCTACAGTATTAATGATAGACCAAGAAGTGTTAAAGGTGATGAAAATTTTTGGGGGGGGAGATACTACCCAGCACCCAAACTAAGGAACCACAACAACAGATGGAATTAGTCAACAGACCATGTGAACAGAAGGAGCTATCTGATCATAGACAGGGGACCATTGAATGTTGTATTAATTCTATTATTCACAGTATTAAGAAACACAGTGAACATCTTTGTGTACTGTTTAATGATGTGGCTCACAAATATCTAGAACACTTACCCTCATTAGATAAGAATGATAACACAATAGATTTTCACCAGATTATGACTGAACATAATGGATTTCATGTTTACAACTATACTGATATCTCAATTGAGAATGAGTTTGTAAGCTTGATCAGTAAAGGAATGAAATTCATACCTACCTCTGACTTCAATCTTATAGATACAATTAAGGAAGTGAAACTATATTGCAGAAGACTTAACCTGGCTCTTCATTTTGATAATAGTACAGTTGATAATGTTAGTGACCATGTTACCCTTAAGAAACAAAGCACTTTTATACCCCCCAACAATCAGTCTGTTCTTAGCTACGAACGGATAGTGAGTAAAGATATATATTGGTTTTGCTCCAATTATATAAAAAGAATAGCATTAAAAAGAGTTTAGGGCTTGATAATCTCACACGGAAGGAAAGAACATGTTTGAATAGTTTAATATGTAATAAAGACCTACGTATAATGAAGCCGGATAAAGGAGGTGGTATTGTGGTTTGTTATACCACTGACTACAATTCCAAAATGCACAATTGGCTCTATGATTCAGGAAACTATGAAGTTACATCACACAATCAAATTAATATAGGTTATAAAAGGATTGATTTGATCATTGAAGAATATATGATAGACAACAGGATAAGTGATGAAATTTATAAGTTTATAAGAAATGACTATCCTGTAGTGGCCAAAATTATAGGCATACCTAAAATCCATAAATCCATCATCGACCCGCCGTATAGACCTATAGTGTCAGGATCTAAATCCAAAACTTACAATATGGAAGGGGTCTGAGGATGAGATTCATGAGTTTGTTGAATTCCTTAACAGTACTACTGAATTTCTTAAATTCACATACAACTACAGTATTAAGGAGATTGCCTATTTAGACACGTTTATTTGGCATACAGATGATGGATTTGCTTCCAGAATTTTTAGAAAGCCTACATACTCCAATGATTTTATAGCCTATAATAGCAACCATCCGCCTTACATGTTTAGAAACATTATTAAGGGACAATGCATCAGAACAGCACGAATGTCCTCTACAGAGGTTGTTATGAAGGAAGATATGGATTTATTGTGCAATATGTTCCATAAGAGGGGATATCCGATGAGAATGATTAAGAAAATTTCTCATTTTGTTATTACTGAATGGTGTAACAAATACAAACCGTTACTTGGTGACATTAACGGCTTAAACAATATTAGGGCTAACGAAATGACTGAAAATTTTCAGAGAGCTTGTGTGCTTATTTACAACCCATATGTACATTTTATTAAGGAAATTTTGCATAGACACTGGGATGTCATTAACTCAAACGGTTTAGATATTAAGTTAGGCAATAAACCAAAGATTGTATACAAGGTGGCACCTAATATCAAAAGACTCCTGGAACGTTCAGATAGGTTGAAGTTAGGGAAAGATAAGTACGCTCGAGGGAGTACTAAGTGTGGTAGCTGCCGCCAGTGTCGTTACATAAATGAAGCAGATAAAGTTATATTAGCTGACATGAACAAAACTGTGATTAAATGCAAAAGAGGGAATTGCAATAGTAAAAGGGTGGTCTACCTGGCCTGCTGTACAGCATGTAGGGCTTACTACATTGGAAACACAGAGAGATGTATTAAAAAACGAATATATGAACACTATTACAAGATCAGCAAACATGATACTACTAATGCGCTATATAGGCATGTGTCTGATAAAGGGGATAACCATGTGTTTATATTTGCTGTTATTGATCAAATTTATCTGCTGGAAGGCAATTGGAAAAATGAATTAGCCCTCAAGGAAAGTATATGGCAAATAAAAACTGATGCAACTAGATTTCCAGGTCTCAATGACCATATTAGCATCAAACCTTTCCTTGTTGAATAAATATATTTCAGGTTATCTATGGGAGATATAGTGAATAGTTTTTAGAATTCTTAAATTAGGTTTTAGAAGTTATTAGCATAGTATATTAATTATATGAATTATTTGTGTATTGTGTAATTATATGATAATTATTATATATTAGCGGGTTATCAGAAGTGTACTCATCATTAGATTCATTATTTTATTCTTCATGTACATATTTAAGATAGGTTTTTTGTATAACTAAGTATATATTTTGTGTATATATTGTTACATGAGTTTTGTAATATGTCTAGTATTTTTATGTTAGACTAACAATGTTTATTATTGTTTTGTAGAAGCAAATTCCATTTTCATATGTTTAGGATTTTTTATTATTATTTTTTAATCCAAGATGCTGTGGCTTTAAGAGATTTGGCGCACTTTTGATATGTGTTACATTTGTAGTGTATAAAAGATGGAATGATTCTTAAAGGCATTAGTTCTGAGGAAGATTGGTTGTACCAATCGAAAGCGCTTAACTGTGGACACATTCTGTGGACTATTTGTTTTATCTTTTGGTGGTCGTAATAAAGAACTTTTGTACTACACTTGCTGCTTACGTTGTTGCTGCTTCAGTGCTGCTTCAGTGCTCGACTGCTGTTCCTGCACTTGGGACCTTCCGTATCCGCACGAGCTGCGTCCTGTCCTGCACTTCTTTTACATATATATATATATACCCATCAATATATTTTGTGTGCATGTGTGTGTACATAGAACTTATACATGCAGTTCACTCTTGTCAATTACTCACTTTAGAGACAGAGTTCACTGCTGACTTTACTTACTACAAGCACTCCTCTGTCAAGTGTTGCAGTTAAGTAAGGTTGGAAGATGGAGTGTTTTTTTTCTACAAGGGATATTCTTGTAGGCATGGTAAATGAGAATGTGTTAATGTTAAATCTTTCAGATGTACCAAAAGTTTTGACATCAGTGGTGGAAGTGTGCGCGCAAGAGTTGACAGGTTAGGGTTACAGTAAAATGTTGATAGATTTAGTGTTGTGCATTTGTACTGGTGTACGTGAAGAGCATATTCATGACTTATTTAGCGGTACTATTAGCAAAGGGTTTTTCATAATGTAATGTGGAGGGTTGGGGTTACAGGCAGGGACAGGGTTAGCACACAAGTAATTTTGAGTAAGGGTCGACCCTCTTGGGAAGCATCTAATTTGTTTGGATTAACAGAAGGTTCTATTGATCAAGAAGCATATTAAAAAAATGTAATCATTTTTATTCCATGTCTGGACCCAATAAGTTTAAGGTTAGCCTTAAAAAATCCTTCTTTTCCAACATCATACTCTATTTGTATTTACAATGTAGCACTGTTGTACTGCTACTTTGTAGCAAGTAGTGGCTGTCTTACAGCTGCCTTTATATGTAGATGAAAAACAATTTGTAATAGCAGTCTGGCAATGTTCTCAGTATGAAATTGTTACAATGCATAAAGTTTTGCATTACAATACTGCCATACAGAACTCGCTGCAATAAAGTTGAATCTAGCCCACGAGCAAGCCAAGAAGCCAGTCAGAAAAAAAGGATGCAAAATGAGCTTGACAGCTCAAAGACCACATACAGAGTGAACAAGACAATTACAATTTTCTTGTGTTAAGCAATATTAATATTAATCAATTGAATTCAATAAGAAAAATGCATATATTTAGGACTTCAAATCAAGCACTCTTGGCACATGTTTTCAGAACATTTTTTTCTGGATTGATGACATCTCAGAAGAGAAATTTAGAATAACAGTTTCAGAAAACAACTTCAGACTCTTGACTACTTGGAAAGAGGGTAGAAAACTTGTCACGCTGTTAAGCATTTTGGTATGAAGAAATCTATTGTGTCTGCCACCCCCCCCCCCCCCTAAAAAAAGGGAGAGTTCAAAAGTCTACTGCTATATAGCTGGCCAATGCACTACACCCTTGGTTTGTGCAAAACATGACAAGAAGTGCTCTATTACAGGTACTGTTCTGAAAAGGATGTTATGGTCGTCTCTGTCAATGAATAGTGAGGATGTTCATTCCTGTGGCCACTATGGGATGGCTACATTGTTTTAAGGAAAGGCATGGGTGGAATAAGCCAGTTGCTTATAGCTGGGGAGCAGTTGTCAACCTATACTGAGTCTGTTACACATTTTATAGAAATTCAACAGTGTTTAATGCCAGAAGAGGGTGTCATTAGGTGGGTTTGGCAAAATACTGATGAGCTCTTGCATGTGTGAATGAAGCAAGTGTGTCTAGTATTAAAAAAGGCATACAAAAACAAATCACCAATATTGGTTCTTAAAGGTTAAGCTAAATGCCATAAGGTATTTTAATCCCATAACCACACAGACATGTCCTTTCTGTCAGAGGATTATGATGCTCAGTCCGGCATTTGGATAACTGTTGCAATTTTCAAACACAGGTTTCAGAAACATATTGTGCTGTGTTAACAGTTTGTTTTTATATATATATATATATATATATATATATATGTGTATATATTCCAAAACACTTCCTCTAAAGGTATAGCTGAAATACAGGTACTTGTCCTGACAATACAGAACTGCGAGCGGGCTGTTTATCTGATGCCCTTGACATTCCTGGGAGACATTTACTTTCATAAATTTCATAAATTAAGAAGCCCTGTCTGAAGGCCTGAAGAAATTCAAAAGTAACTTCATCCTTGACTGACACAATCACAATGACTGCTACAAATTACTCAGGGTTTTACATCTATATAATCCAATTTATACAGAACCCTACCCCCATTCAGCATAAGTGTAACAAGAAATTACAAAAGTAAGGTGGTACTGTACAACTCTCAAACAAACAAATAATAATAATAAGATGAAAAAACTACTTGTCTCATAAAAAGATTCCCTGACTCCCACCTTAATAAGGCACTTAGGAAATTCAGTAATGAACTCAAGCACACCATTAGGAAGCTTAAGGTAGGATATGAACTGAAAGTAGCCACCTACTTAAACTATATTGATGTATTAGAAGCAACACCCAACACCACACAGAGCTACAACTGAATAGCACTACCTATTCGGATTCCAAAGTCACAGCCAGTCATTGCTGACAAAATCAGTTTCTATTTCACTCCACCCATTCACCCCAATGTTACAGACCCTTGAATCACTAAGCTTTCCTTCACCCAAAATCACTTAGACTACCTAGAAAGTTTTATTCAACACAAAGAAAGTATAGTTTTGTACCTACCATAAATGTAGATGTCCGAGAGGAATGCATCTGCAGTCTTTACAAATGGGTTGTCCTGTCGTCAGGCAGCCCTTCGGTCGGACGGATTCCAAAGTCTGGGTCTGGCTTCGGCTGGTGTCGCACTTCACCCGACGTCATTGTGGCAGTTATTCGGGTATAAAGGCATCAGCTGACACCATTTTCCTCAGTGTTTCTTGCCCCAGATGCCAGGTGCCCTCTTGGATAGCTAAATTTGGATAAATGCCAAAGCTTCCAAATAGTAGAGAGCAAACACACAAAATAAGCATGTATGTACATATATACAAACAAATACACCATAATAGATCCCCCCCAAGCTAGCTGAAGATTGGCAAATACCCTAGGAGTACCTCAGAGGGGAAGGAGGGTGGGTAATCCTGACTGCAGATGCATTCCTCTCGGACATCTACATTTATGGTAGGTACAAAACTGTACTATGTCCTTCAAGGATGCATCTGCAGTCTTTACAAATGGGTAGAATACCATAGCTAAACTAGGGGAGGAGGAAATGAGAAGAGATTATGGTGTAGTTAGGATCCCTTGCAAAACAGCAGTGGCAAAACCAGCACGGGATCTAGAGTATAGAGGTAAGTTATAATGCTTGGCAAATGTATGCACGGAGGTCCAAGTAGCAGCCTCTATAATGTCCTTGGTAGCCACTCCTCGTAAGAAAGCTGTGGTAGTGGCTGTAGCCCTTGTGGAGTGAGGCCTGATGTTCTCTGGAGTTTTCTTTCCATGGTAGGAGTAACAGAATCTAATGCAATTTCCTATCCATTTGGAGATTGTCTGTTTAGAAATTGGTTTTCCTTCCTTTCCTGTTGCATATGCTACCAGAAGCTGGTCAGTTTTTCTATTGTTTTTTGTCCTGTCCAGGTAGTAGCGTAATTGTCTGTGTACATCCAAGGTATGTAAGAGCCTTTCTCCCCTGTTCTGTGGGTTGGGGAAGAATGTAGGAAGGTGGATAGCCTGATTTAAAGAGACTCTGGATACCACCTTAGGCATAAATGTAGGATTTGTTCTCATGGACACTCTATCTTGATGGAAGATCAGTAAGGGTTGCACTGCCATTAATGCCTGTAGTTCAGAGAACCTTCTTGCTGAAGTTATTGCCAGCAGGAAAGCAGTCTTCCAGGATAAGTATTGTAATTCTGCTGTTGCTGCTGGTTCGAAAGGAGGAAGAGTCAGTTTTTCTAGCACAAAGTTCAAGTCCCATGCTGGCAATGGAGGTTTCCTGGGAGGTTTTACATTTTTAATTCCTCTCAGAAACTGTCTGAGCAGAGGATGCGAGAAGACAGGAGGATCCAAGCTGTATTCTGCTGAAATAGCTGATGCATGTATCTTGATGGAAGAATAGGACAGGCCTGTATGGTAGAGCTCCGCCAAGTACTCCAGGATGTTGGCTATGTTCACCAGTGTCACATCTTGCCCCTTTGCAGTACTCCAGATGAGATATCTTTTCCATTTTGCTGCATAATTCTTTCTTGTTGAAGGTCTACGAGCCTCCAGGATTATGTCTTTAACCCTTTGGGATAAATTTGGGTTAATTGCTGTTATGTAATGTTCCGGGCAGTTAGCTGCAGAGTTTTTAGGTTTGGATGCAGGATGTTGTAGTTGTTCTGTGTTAGCAGTAATGGGATCAGGGGCAGTGTCCATATTTGTTCCCGGGACATGCTCCTCAGCAGTGGATACCAATGCTGTCTTGGCCAGTTTGGGGCTATCAGAATGATCCTCGGACGTTCCTCTTTGATCTTCAGAAGCACCTTGTGCATCAAAGGAAGTGGTGGGAATGCGTATGCTGTCAGGCTTTTCCAACTGAAAGAGAGGGAGTCCACCTTCCAAGCAAGTGGGTGGTAAGTCCTTGTGCAGAATTTCTTCAACTGGTGATTGAATGGGGATGCAAACAAGTCTATTTGTGGTAATCCCCATTCTCTTGTGATGGTTTTGAAGATGTCCGGATGCAGCATCCATTCGTGGGCATCTGTTGTAGTTCTGCTTAATATGTCTGCTAGAACGTTTTCCTTCCCTGGTACATAAATTGCCTGTAACTGAATGTTGTAGCTCAGAGCCACATCTCATAGGTCCAGTGCCAGCCGGCATAGAGGGTATGAGTGTGTGCCTCCCTGTTTGTTGATGTACCACATAACTGTGGTGTTGTCTGTCCTTATCATCAACTGGCCTTCTTGGAGAAAAGGTCTGAATGCCTGGATTGCCAATTTTACTGCCATAATTTCTTTTAGATTTATGTGCAGATGCAGCTGGTCTTGAGTCCATAGGCTTTGAATGCACTTGCCCAGCATGTGTGCCCCCCATCCGAGGTCTGAGGCATCTGTCGTGATGGTTTGTCTTGGTCGACTTTTGCAGAAGGGCAATCCTGTGTTTGATTGGCAGGCCTGAGCCCACCATAGGAACTCCTGTTTCAGGCATGGCATCATTGGAATTTTGGTTTCTAGGCTGTGCTTGTGCTGGGACCACAAATTCTTTAGGTACCACTGTAGCTTTCTCATATGCAGCCTGGCATGAGGGACCAGTATTATGCAGGATGCCATGAAGCCTAGAGCTTGCAGCACTTTTCTTGCAGTTAGATGGTTCTGCTTTGTTAATGCCAAGAAGTAGAGAGGAAGTTGCTCTTTCTTTTCTGCAGTTAGAAATGCCATTTGTTTTGATGTGTCCAGTTCTGCACCCAGAAAGGTTATTCTTTGGGATGGAATCTGCCTTGACTTTTCGTATTGTCTGTATATCCCAGGGCTTGCAGCAGGTAGATGACTCTTTGTAAGTCTTCTGTTAGTTTGTTTTGTTGTCCGCTTGTATCAGGCAGTCGTCCAGGTAGGGATAGATTTGAATCCCCTGAAGTCTGCAATGAGCGATTACTGATGCCAGGCATTTCGTGAACACTCTGGGCGCAGTAGATAAGCCAAAGGGCAATGCTGAGAATTGATAATGCTCTGATCCTGCAAGAAATCTGAGGTATCTTCTGCAAATTGGTCTTATGGGGACGTGCAGGTATGCCTCCTTGAGATCTAGAGTTACCAGCCAAGACTCCTTGCCCAGCATGGGAAGAAGCTGCTGTAGGGTCAGCATTTTGAATTTTGGAACAATGAGGAATGTGTTTAAAGCGGACAGGTCTAGAATAGGCCTCCATTTGTTTTCTTTTCTTGGTCCCAGGAAGAGTTTTGAGTAAAATCCCTTTCCTTGCTCCATAGATGGTACCTTTTCCACAGCTCTCATTCTTAATAATTGAGATATTTGCTTTAGAGCTTCTGTCCTTTGAGTAGGTGGTAGGTTTGGCATTCCTCTCTTTTCTGGTAGAGTATGGAAATGGAACCTGTAACCTTGGTCTATAGTTTGCAAAATCCATTTTTCTCTTGTAATGCAGTGCCAGTTTCTTGAAAATAATGTTAGCTTTCCGCCTAAGGGTGCTTCTAGTTGTTCCCTGGTAGGCGGTGCCACCGCCAAGTCACTGTGATTGAGTTGTTGTAGTGGTGGTGGCTGTATCCGTGCCTCGTTGGTTGTTACCCTGCCACTGGCGACCCCTGTAGGCACCCCTGGATTGGTTTCTGCCTCTAGAGCGCCTATTCCTGCCTCTTTGTGCCTTAGAGGATTCCAGAAAGGACCAATTCTTGGAGGGCCAGTTCCTGCTAAACCTTGGAGGTTGAACTTGTAAGAAATCTTTCACTGTTTGCACCGATTTAGCTTTCTCTTCCATCTTTTTTAGTACCTGCTGTGCAGGGGAACCAAATAAATTGACCTTGTCCATAGGTGCATCCAAAAGCTTAGATTTGACATGGTCTGGTAATGCCTGTTCTTTCAACCATGCATGCCTCCTGATAAGTGTGCCAGTCATGGCTGATCTAAAGGAAGCCTCCAGTGCATCATAGCCACATTTTAAAGAATGGTTACTAACCTGCTGTATGTTATGTACCATTTCTTGAACATACTTTTTATCTAAAGATTCTTCAGAGGACAGCTTTTTAGTCAACTGGTTAAGCATAAACTCTTGATATTGAATCATATGAAATTGGCAGTTCAAAGCTCTAGCTGACAAAGTAGCAGAGGTGTAAACTTTTACCCCATCTCTCTAAGGACCTGGATTCCCTTTCAGAGGGAGGGTTTTTAGAAGAAGTAGCGGCTACAGCTTTAGGACCCTGGGAGATAGTCTCTGGATCTGCAAAAGGAGCCTTATATAAGTGGTGATGAGTGTCCGGGACCCTGTAGTACCTATCGGGCTTAGCAGGGCCGGAGGTAAAGAATCAGGAGCAGTGCAAGCATCATTAAATGCATCATCAACAACAGAAAGAACTGGAGGTATAGCTAAAGGCCTATGCTGTGGTAAATGTAGAAAGGTCCTAAGCCTTTTTCTAGAGTCTGAGAAATCTTGGCCCTGCCATTGAAATTGTTCCCTCATAGCATGCAAGGTTTCCCCAAAGGAAAATTCCTCAGGAGGAGAGGCTGAAGGGATGGACTCCTCAGCATCAGAGTCTTCGTAAGGAGAATAAGAAGCCTCAGGAGGGTCTGTATGTTCTGAGTCATCAGAGGAATCATCTGTGGATACTGGCTCAGGGGGCTCTGCTCTAGGCCTCTTTTCTGGAGGAGGGAGAGAGGCCCTGTCTGGATGAGGCTGGGCTCCACGAATTAAAGAGATGAGATCCTCAGCCAAAGAAAGCATGTGGGAGCTGGTGCTGGGCCTGTGAGAAGGGGGCTTGGCAGGCACAGGTTTTGATGCTTTGGCTGCTTTAGCCCTGGCAAAGGCCTTAATAGACATAGCTGGAGGAGGCCTAGCAGCTCCATGTGCAGGGGTTGAAACATCCAGGGGGAATGGTGTCTAATAAATCCTGTGAAACCACAACAGAAGGTTGGATTTCAGAAGCCGTTTCTACCAGGTTAGAAGAGGCCTCGGTAGAAGGCATGTTATCGGCTGAAGAAAGAACCGCTTGCTCGGTTTCGGCCGAAACCGAGACACTCGTGGTTTGCTTAACCGCGGTTTTGGCCGAAACCACGGACCGCAAATGTCGGTCCTTTTCTTTGCGTTTTTTGGTAATTTGCGTAGTCGGAGGATCCGACGGCATAATGTAGGCAAAATCGGAGCCGAAAATCTGTTCAGCAAAGTCCGACCGACGTCTAAGCGTCCGTCGGTTAAAAGAAGCACAGGCTAGACAAGCTGCTACGTCGTGGTCTGGGCCTAAACAATGTATGCAATAGGAGTGGAAATCTTTGAGGTATTTGTTTCCCACAAGATAAACAGTTATTAACTTTCTCTGACATCGGCTGAGGCAAGAAAGAGTCCCCAACGGGGTACTTAGCTTTATAGAAGTCTTCGAAGTAGTATTCGGTAGTAGTAATCTCTGGATCTGACCGACCGGCACTTGTGAACAGCTTCTGCTTCGGGCGCCACGTGGCAAGAAAGACTGAGGAAAATGGCGTCGGCTGATGCCTTTATACCCGAATAACTGCCGCAATGACGTTGGGTGAAGTGCGACACCAGCCGAAGCCAGACCCAGACTTTGGAATCCGGCCGACCGAAGGGCTGCCTGACGACAGGACAACCCATTTGTAAAGACTGCAGATGCATCCTTGAAGGACATCAAAATCTCCATGAGCCAGATTATGTAGCAGGCTGTCTCCAGCCCTGGTCTCTCCATGGGGCATGTAACTTATTTGCAGAAAACAGCCGTAGTGGTGCCACACCATAAGGGAAGCTCCACCATGGCCCCTAGCAGCTACTACAGGCATAATCTATGAAATCAGAGAGATTATAGTGGTTAACATTGTAAACAATGAAATTAATGACATAGACCCTCAATTCTAATCAGTTCAGATTCACAGAAGGTAGATCATTTCTTTATAATCTTGCTGATTTGCCTAAAAATCTAATGGATGTCATCAAAAAGACCATTTGGCTTATACTGCCTAACTGAAACTCTCAAAACCCTTATGATACGATCCCCATATCGACATTACTGACAAACTTACGAGTCTAAACAATCTTCTATGTCACTCACTGAGCTCCAAATTGTCTCTCTGATTGAATGCACACAGTAAGAGCTGGTGGCATTTTCTCATATAAAAAGATTCATTACTGGTGGTGCACCCCCCTCCCTGCTCTGTCCTGGTTCCCAGTTCTTTGACATTCACTTCTCTGATGTGAAAGAAGATTCAAAGGTCTATGGATATTCAACTATGACAATGACTGCAAACTGGTTGCTATTACTATCCCCCCCCCCCCGCTCATATATCTCAAGAGGGGCTTGCCAGAAGCAACACTTTGGGTACAAATCATGGCTTTAAACTTAATGCTTTTGAGAAACAGATCCATACTACAGAGTACCACACAAACAGAACCCTCACCTTAAGAATGGCACAATCATAAAGATCTAGGCTTTCACTGACAACTGACTATCCCTCTACACAGTTATCAGATGCCAAGGTGTCTTCAACTACAACTTTCTGTCCCTCGATTATCACTTATCATTTATAATTAGGAAGTCCCTCTATCTTGCCCAGCTAATTGTCAAAGATGTATCCTACAGGACCAAGGCTGTCATAACCTGCTTCTCTTCTTTCCTCATCAGGCCAATCATAAAATACAATGCGGTTTTGTAATGTACCAGACAAAAACCCTTCCCAATTATAAACATTTTCTAACTAAAACAAAAATCAAAGGACTGTTCCCTTAGCTACCCCCAAAAACTAAAAACCCTCTCATTTTCCACTGATTAGAACCAGCTCCTATGAGGTGATCTCTACCTTGCCTTCCAAGCCATGAAAGATCTTGTCTTATTACACACACCTCTTTTACCTCAGAAATATTAGTAATAATAGAAACACTCAATCCAAAGAGCTCAACTTTTACTGCAGTATAAACAAGACCAGACTTCTTGGAAAGACTGGTCTTTCAACTAAGTACACACGTATCTCTTACTTATGAAAAAAAGCTTCCCTTGCACATTAAACATTAACACAATGATCTCCTTAAATTTTATCTTTCTGACTGAACAAGGTGTCCACAAATGTAATCCTATGATAAGTAGTACAGCCCACATTATGTTGGGTGACAAATCGACCCATTAAACCCTACTGGTTTAAATTGCTAGTCTCTAAATGACTCTGTCTAGTAAGAACCTATGAAGATATGAAAAGAAAAGCCCATATAAATAAACAGTGATCATTTTATTCCATGTTTCATGGGTTTCCTCCCACATTCCCAAAACATGCTGCAGGGGGATCGGGCATTCTAAATTGACCCTAGGTGTGAGTGTGTGTGTCTGTCTGTGTGTGCGTGTGTGTGTCTGTCTGTGTGTGTGTGTGCATGTGTGTGTGTGTGTGTGTGTGTGTGTGTGTGTGAGAGACTTCTGAGGAAGGTTGGGCAACTCGACACTGTAAATCTCTACTGACACTCATTGTACAGATCAATGTTCCCTTATGGGAGCAGTCGAAAGGAGAAGATTTTATTCCATGTCTACCTTAAAAACAACTTTCTAAGCATTACAGCTTTTATTTTCTTTTACAGTGCAACAAAGTCATGTACTAACTTTTAACAGATGGCATGCTGGTTCATGGTGTTCGTGTTTACAAAATCCAGGAATCTGTGTCTGCATGTTTGGGGTTGTGTATAATTCCAGGTTTATAGGGGGCAGTTAAAGTCACCCACGATTACGGTGTTGGGATGAATGGGGTGTGTCTCAAGAATATTTAAGTACGTGTTATGGATTTCCTGGGTCTTAGAAGGGGGATCTATAGCTTGCAAGGACATGATATAGGACTTTGCCTGTGGTAATTTTGATGTGGAAATCTCAAGTGTATCATACTGTTTTTGACTAGCCTTAATGTGTGCTTGTTTTTGATGTACATTGAAACACTTCCATCTTCTGTCCCTTCCTGCGCAGTAAGTGGTATAAATGTGTAGAAGACATTTTAACCCTGATTCGTTGGGGTGCTCTCCTTGACTATAAACCATGTCTCAGTAACTGCACAGATATCTACATTCTCCAGGGTGAGGAGAACTTGCAGGGAGTGGAGTTTCCTGTTTAGATTCTTGGCACTGAGCAGTAGCACCTTTAGATCTTCTTGAATTAGTTTTGTTACATTAGAAGTTTTATCCAGCTGGAAATGCTTAAAAAAACACACACTAATGGGATGGACAAGGTCTTAGCTAATATGTGAAAGCCCAGAGGGGACAGGTGCAGACCATCCCTGACAAAGCAGCCTTGTCTTTCAACTATATCCTTCCATGTTGACCAATATTGTACCTTCTTCAAATGACACCAAAAACTAAGACGTATGGCAAAGTTAATTACCTTCTGTTCATAATCGGACATCATTCTTGGAGAAGGTAGAATGCTAATCAGTGTTAGGCTTATACCAGCCTGAGACACACAGTACAAGAGCGCCATCATTTCTCTCTTCGTATAGTCCAGAGAACTTTACCTCAGGTCGTTTACACCCATGTGGACTATGACTGATACTTAAGTATCTGATTGGCTGCCTTGAATACGTGACATTTGTAAACTGGCATATAAGGGGCAGATCTGTACTTACTATTTTTGTTCTGATGAAGTTCTTAATCTGAGAATGAAAGTGCTTAACTTATGTTTTTAATAAAGTATTTTCTTATCCTGGTGTTGGTGGATCCAGGTTGGTGAGGACACTTATTGTAAGTGCAACGTCTAATAGACCTTTGGGCAGAGCTAGATCCAGTAGTAGTTGACATAGGCAGTCGCGTAGGGGGAAAAACATATATATATATATATATATATATATATATATGTATATATATATATATATATATATATATATACACACATACACACACACACACACATATACACACACATATTTACATATATATCTTTATGCAATACCCTTTTCTTTTCTAACAAATTCAGACTACAATCTAACGATTCTGAACTGGTGTGTACAATGCACATGATTCCGTATGATTATTATTGGCACCGGTGGTTGGCTTGGCTTCATCCACTCTTTTAGTAGTCTGGGGGCACATTTCATCAGTTGCTGTCCCCCCCCCCCCGCATCAGACTAAGCACCACTAAGCAGGGGCATTGGTCTGCCTCCCTCCGGCCTGACTGATTTAATAGTTCATTTGGCTCATCAGCAGGTCACAGGTGCCGGTTTAACATTATCTGTTAAACTGTACTTTATTTTACTGATGTGATAGTAATAACATGAATCCTGCTCTTGACTCGTGAGTCATGACCCCTCCTCTCCTGCAGTGTAAAAATCAAGAGAGTTCAGTGCCTCTGTGCCAGCAAGTTGCCTGCAGCATCCATTAAGATATTTGCCCAGATGAAAGGAATGGACTAAATGAGGATTTGGTAAGGTAAGTCACTCACAGTCACACTCAATCACTCTCTCATACCTTTCAAATGTACAGAGTTTCACAGAATGTACAGATTTCTGCCTCATATTAAAGATTGAAGTCTGAAAATAATGAGACATTTGAATTTCAGACTTCATACCAATCATAACATTCATGCAAACACAAATTATGTTACTCTATCAACTTTCTAAGTTTGTAAGAGCACTATTTAACATTTGTCCCTATTTTTGTGCCTTTGTTCCCCCATTATTTAACAGATTTTTTGCTGTAAGAGGTTGAGACTTGAGGTATGCACTCTCTCCAGAAAATATAAGTAGTGAACTCTGGACTGGCAATTGCTGGTTTGTTGTTTTCTGTGTGTGTGTGTGTGTGTGAATGGTCAATACAAAGTCAGTAAAGGGCTGCCTGCAAGACAGCACATGGTGGTCAGCTGTGCTGGTTTTCAGGAATCCCTTACTTCCTTAATAATAATATACATTTCAGTTTCAGACTTCAGAAAAAAAATGTGCTAAAAACTAATCCTATTATTCTAGCAATTTTCTAATTTAATAAGAGCAATATGTAAAGTTTGTCTCCATTTTTGGGCCTTTGTTCTGCCATTATTTTACATGTTGCCAGGATTTAAGTTGCACTAAGAGGATGAGATGTATGACAGCATACCTGCTCTATCCCTGATTTTGATCCAAATTTTCTCTCTGTCTTAATCCATCATAAAACTGATGGCTCTTGGAGAAAAGTTGATGAATTACACTTAATAAATGACAAAAATTTGAGTTACATGCTTCTTTTACTACAGGAAATGTGTATGTTAATCCACTTTCTTTTATTCTGTCAAGGGGTCAACAACATTAATAATACTAATGTTTTAAGAGTGCCCAATGTCACCAATTGTCTCTGATTATTTCTGTATTTAAAATACTCCTTTTCCTCCTCATCCTGCTAGTTTTTTAATATTCATATGACTTTTTTAATACTCATTAGTGTGATATTTTAAACGAGGTTTTATAAGATGTGTTTTATGTTGATTTCATCAGTGTTCTTAGTATGAGAATTTTTCTTTCTATGAACGGTTCTTAATTTTTCATACACTTTTAAACAGGATAGGAAGCATTTCTGCTTAATGGTGGTTTAGCATTGGAAGTTTCCATTTTTTGTTTTCCAACTTGGTATCTCCCTATGTTGCTTTAGCTCATGATTGGTTATGCTGTAATTAACTGATTAATTAATTTACTATTGTGATTGGGTGATACACCCACCTTGCAATGCATTTAATACATTTGGTACTTGATACTTCAGTTCTGATGAAGTCGCATTTTTTAGTGACGAAAGCGCTAAACTCTGTGAGATTTACTTTTTTGGTAATAATTAGACACTGTTGGGTTGTGGCTGACCTTTTGTTGAGTTTTATACTTGGTTATTTGTTTTTTTCCTTGGCTGGTACTTTAGTGGTTATTTCTGTATTTGGCCCCGATTCTTTTGAGATTTGTCCCCGATTGGTTGAGAGCTATGGTGCAGAGTAAAAACACTTTTTTAAAATATTTGTGTGGTATCATGTCATATGATTACTTCTTTACCATTACCCGACATTTTTAAGAGTTGGGGAAATGACGACATCCTATTTTTTCGTCTTGTGCAGTTGTGCTAGGTGGTGAATTTACATTTAAATAATGACAATAATTAGTTATAGACTTTAGAAAATATATATGAATTCACTTTTCTTACTGTTGCTCAGGTTAATAGTACTGACATTTTAAGTGTCCCTTATTGCCAATAATTATTTCTGGTGACTGGCTAATGCCTTTTGGGGAATAGATGGTGAATAATACAAAATAATGGCATGATACTATTTCAGTTACAGACCTTTTACTTCAGAAAATGTATTTTGATTCACTTTTATTATTCTGTCAGTGTCTCAAATTAATAGAAATAATATTTTAAAAGTGTTTGTGATTGTCACAAATTATTTCTGGATTTGTTTCTGATTTGTTAAGAGGTGAGCTATGGATGGTGACTGGCTGATGACTTTTGGAGAAAATGTGATGAATGAATTACACTCTAATGACACTAGTACAGTTACAAACTTCTTTTTACTTCAGAAAATGTACATACATTGATTTTTTTATTCTGTCAGTGATTCAAGTTAATAATAGTAATATTTTAAGTGTCCCTGACTGTCTGGACTGCTACATAATTATTCTGGATTTGTCCATGATTTCTTGAGAGTTATGGATGGTAGTCTAGTGAAGGCAAAAACAGATAGTATGGGAGAAGATTAGAAGAGAGCTGTTCAGTTGTGGTGGTGAGTGAAGGATCGACGGACTTCAAAATGCAAGACAGGAGTGCAAATAACATGGAAGGTGTATACATATAATATCCAGTTGATGCCTACAGCTTTGCTCAAGCTGGCCTTAGATCCTGAGAAGACAGTAAGATGGAGTGTAGCAAAAGTCTGTAAGCTTTTCATTAAGGCAGTTACTGTTGTGTTGGCCTTGATGGCATATGAATACAGTAAATGTATGAAGGCAAAAAGATAGTCAGACAAAGAGACAGTCAGTGGCTGAATACATGAAGAAGAGTAGAACTATTTCTAAAAAAAAAAAAAAAAAAAGAGCACTGACTGTACTGCAATGCACAAATGCAGCATATTACAGACAATGGTCTTTGGGTGACCCAAGATGCCCATGAAAAAAAAAAACATATACAAACTTAGGGTTAAGCACGCTGACAGAGGAATTCTTTATGCTGGCATCCTCACTGTATTAAAATATATTAAAATCATATTCGTATAGTGTAATTTTGCTATTGAAATATGCTTAAAATTGTTAGCTAAAGGGTTGGCAAGCAAGCAGATAGGATTGTCATCTGTAAGGAGAAATATGCATTGCTCATCAACTGTATGTGGGACAGGAGTTGGGGGTCTCAATAAAAATGTGATGAAGTAGAAGTCTGAGGGCCGGATTCACGGAGGCATGCATGGAGTCTAAGAGTAGAGTAAGACTCCATGCAGCCAACATGTCCACTGAGCGATCCAGGAACAGCCGGGAAGGGGCGTGCAACAGAGCTCTCAAAACGAGTCCTACACGGACAGGGCTTGGATATGCAAATTACCTCAATTGCAGGCGAAAGCTATGCAAATGAGGTAAATGTGCGATCCAGGAAACCCGAACCTGTCCGAGTAGGAGTAGTGTTATTTGCAGAAATGTACTCAGTTGACAACTGAGTACGGTTCTGCAAATAGCAAAATGGAGCCGTGACAGCTCCAAAAAAAGGATGCATTTACATGAGGAAGCATGCCAATGGCCAAAAATATGGCCAATGGCAACATTAAGTGCTGCAAAATAAAAATAAAATAACTTTTTTTTTTTCATCCCTATCTGCGAGGTTTAAGCGTAGAGCAGCACCGCACAAACGCCCTGCACTCTAAAAAACAGAAAATCAATAATGAAGACACACAAATGTGGATTTTAATGCTAATATGAATTTACAATGCAAGGGAATGGCAGGCTGAAGACAACATGGCCACCAAGAAGAGGTTTCTAATGGGGGAAGCTCAGTCTAAGAGATGTAACCAAGCATTAGTAGGTAATCCTATGCAAATGAGGGTTAGGATAGTGAATCGCAAGTTTACATAGCAAATGAGCACAGTCAGTGGTGTGTAGGAGTAGGATAAGGGGAGTAACAGAGTAGAAGATAGGTGACATCACGAGGGGGGTATGTATGAAAGAAATGAAACTCATTGGAGCAGAGTGGCATGTGTCAGCTGTCATTTACACATCATTGAAAGAGGTGTGTCAACAGGTAGGCTAGGTAAAGGCAAGAAATTGAAGGTGTATGCCGCGGATAACACCAAAGTTTCTTGCTGAGCATGTATGCGCGCGTGTGCGTGCCTGTAAACCAGAGTAAGACAGTATGCATAGGTGTAAGCGTGAATGCACGCGTTTAAGCCGGAGTAAGCATGTATAAGGCTGTTTAAAGAGTTATAAGCATGTTTGCGCTGGTGTACGCGCGTTTTAACAAGAATAAGCAACTTTTAGTCCATGTAAGCATGTGTGCGTGCGTGTGAGCTGGTTTGAGCGTGTTTGTGCTTGTGTGCGCGGCGCTGCCCCCCTCCCCACCGAGGAAACAGAAAGGAAAAAGGAAGCACAACAAATAGTAGGAAGCTACCAGGGAGTACTAGCAGAGCTAGCAGGTGAAAACAATCAGAATCAGGCAATTACACAGGCAGTACACTAGCCCAGCCCAGCCCAGAACTTAAAACTCTGCAAACAACAGTCCATTAGACATGCTCAACAAGCCATGATGGTTCACTAGGGACGGCTTGCACCTGTCACCCCTGGGCTTTCGGATATTGGCAAAGGCTCTTGCCACCCCCATAGTGCCTTTTTTAGGCAAGGCTCAAAAGACAAACCCACCTCCATAGGTATCACAAGGGATAAGAAACTAAGAGCAATGCTACTCAACGCCAGAAGTCTAAACCTCAAGATGCACGCACTCGAAACTCTTCTTAGCATGGAGAACATTGATATCTGTGCAGTAACAGAAACGTGGTTCAAGGCTCCTGACAGCAGCCCAGCACTACCAGGTTATACCTCATACCATGTTTTTCGGCCCCAAAACTTGGACCGAACCACAAAAGGAGGGGGAGTATCAATATTCGTCAAAGATACCCACACCTCCAGGTTGGTGGCACATCACGAAGCATCAGAGACTATCCATGTGCAACTAACAGTGGGTAAAACTGCCTTCCAGTTTATAGCCTGCTACAGACCACCCTCCCAAACCCAGGAACCCTACTCGGCCTTCCTGAGAACACTGGAAAATATGAAGGTCTCTCCAAACACCATTATATTGGGCGACTTCAACTACCCTAACATAGACTGGGAGCATTACTCTAGCTCCAAAACCCTAGCCTGAAGGTTCCCAGAATTTATAAACTCAAATGCTATGGAACAACTTGTTGCCACTCCCACAAGAGGGGAAAACATACTGGACCTGATCATCATCAACATGGGGACTCTATGCTCCAGACCAGAAGTGTATCCCTCACTGGTAAGATCAGACCATAAACTAATCTCACTAGATATTCACATCCCAACCCCAGCCCCTGCCCAGAAAACCACAGTGAAAAACTTCTCTAAAGCAAATTTCACACTCCTCAAAACCGAGGTGGAATCCTCCAAAGCCCCCGGGCCTGTGGAAAATACGGCCCAGACCACAGAATCCTTTATAAACGCATTCTATGAACACCTTCAGGAATGCATGGATCATGCAATCCCAAATAAAACCAAGACCCAATCCTCCAAAGTTAGGCGTCCTGTCTGGTGGACCCCAGCCATAAACAAACTATACAATAGAAGGAGGAAGCTACTACATGATAGAGCAAAATCCCAAAATGGAAGGCATCTCTGATCAGTATTAGCAAAAAACTACGGGCACTCATAAAATCGTCTAAGGCCAGCTTCAAGAGAAAAATTGCACAGGACAATAAGGATAATCACAAGGCTTTCTTTAGTTATGTTAGGAACCTGGGTGGGAATTCCCAGATATGCTCAGAATTAGTCCAAAATGACAAAAAATACACCGAACCCACAGACATTGCCAACATCCTAGCTGACAGGTTCAGCGCAAACTCCCCTCCCCACCAAAAGGGCAAATATCTATCCCAGCAGAGTGCTGCCCCCTGACATCTCAGATGCTCAGGTAAGAGCCGCCTTCTCCAAAGCAAAAACACAGCATCAATGGGACCAGACGGTGTCCCGGGCTGCGTCCTACATGAACTCCAAGAAGAACTAAACCCAAACATAAAACTACTGTTCAATCTCAGCCTTACTACAGGATATGTACTCAAAGAGTGGCGTACAGCAACAGTGGTCCCTCTCCACAAAGGTGGTGCCTCAACGGATCCTGGAAACTATCGCCCCATAAGCCTGACTAGCTTGGTCTGCAAAGCTATGGAAAGGATCATCATGGACCTCATAAATAAAGATATTGGGGACCTACAGACACTGGATCCTACCCAGTTCGGCTTTAAGGGTAGATCCTGCCTCTTAAACCTGGTTGATTTCTTTGAAACAGTCACCAAGGCCATTGACGAGGGGAAGGTGGTCCACACAGCCTACCTGGACCTTGCAAAAGCCTTCGATACAATACCCCACTTGGGCATTATAGATAAGCTCACCAGCTTAAATATAACCCCCTATGTCACTAGATGGGTTGCAAACTGGCTCAAGGACAGAACCCACATGGTTAGAATTGCTGGAGTCATGTCAGACTCCAAACCAGTTACAAGTGGCGTCCCACAAGGCTCAGTCCTGGGACCTCTCTTGTTCGATATATATGTCTCGGAGGTACAGGCTAACACGGATGGACTGTGGCTGACCAAGTTCGCAGATGACTGCAAACTGGGCGCCATAATCGACTCTCCAGCCGACACAAGCATCCTACAAAAGGGCCTCATAGAAACAGACAACTGGTGCCAGAGCCATGGCCCCAAGCTAAACGCCAAAAAGTGTATAGTCATCCCCTTTGGCAAAAACAAAGTGCCCACAAATTATCACATAGGTGATAATCCATTAAGTACAGAGGAAGTAATTAGGGACCTGGGGACCCAAGTTGATAGCAATCTCTCATTTGACAACCACGTGGCCAAAGTGGTTAGAAAAACATTTTATATAGCCCACCTAATCATGAAGGGATTCACATCTAGATCAGGGGAGGTCATCGTGCCTCTTTACTCATCCCTCATCAGGCCCATAATTGAGTACAATGCCCCTTTTGGGATGTTGGATCAAAGGGCTCAAACAGATGCCATATGCTGCCCGGTTAAAGAAACTCCAGCTCTACTCAGTGGCATACTGCCTGCACAGAGGCAATCTGTGCCTGACGTATAAAGCCATGTCCAACCCGGAATTAATGGACATGCTGCACCTCAGAAAATCCAAATCCCATTGAGGTGCAGCTAGAGACTTGAACCTCAGCACTGAAATAAATAGGACATGCTGGAGGGACAGATTCATAACCCAGAGGCTCCCTTCACTCTGGAATAAAATCCCAGTCCAGGTTAGGCAGAGTCCCTCATTGACTCTCTTCAAGAGGAATCTTGATGAGTGGATGGGAGATAGTAGGTTTACCCCGGGTATCACTTCTGTCACAGTATACTAACCTCAAAAAAGGGCATAGCAAAATTCATTTAAAATGGGTGGCGAAAGCCAAACACACTCTGGCTAGGCTTATAAATGCCCTAGGGCAGATAGCCTAGTATGAACCTATGAACCTATTACATTTCTCTCAAGAGACACTGCAACACTGCAGTAAACTAATAGAAGTGAAAACTGAAAAAGCATTACTGAGACAAAGAAATGTTAGGGGCTGCCATTGCTGTTATAAGGCGACATATGCAACATACTGAGGGTGGTGACAATGCAAATGCTGCTGGACAACCTACAGTGAGGAGACGGAGAAGAGTGTACAGGCCCAGGGTAACCTACCAGGGGCTACATGAGCTGGAGATAGTGGAGCGCTATAGAGTGGACAGAGACCTCTTGCAGCAAATTGTTGAGCTGTGCAGGCCATGCCTCACACACAGAACCAACAGAGGGGAACCCATCCCAGTGGAAACCAAGGTATGTGTTGGCCTAAGAATATTAGCAACAGGTACCTTCCAGAGATCAACTGGTGATATGATGGGAATATCACAGGCATCAGCATCCAGGGTACTGCACCAGTTCCTGGATGCCATGTCAGCACATGTCGGTGATCATGTATATTTCCTCAAATCCCGTGAGGTATTGGCCAGCAATATGCGTCTCTACCAGCAAACAGCTGAATACACTGAGGTAGTGGGTGCAATAGACTGCACGCACATATGCATCAAAGCACCAGCTGGTGAGCGGGGTAGGGTCTACTTCAACCGCAAGGGCTTCCCATCCAACTGCCAGGTCGTGTGTGATGTCCAGGGCATAATACTGAATGTGTGTGCTGGCTGCCCTGGAAGCTACCATGATTCCCATATCTGGCATCTGAATCAGCTGTACCAGACATTTGCCAATGGGGACATCCCACATGGTCACCTAGTGGGGGATGCTGGCTATGCACTGGAGCCGTGGCTGATGACACCCATCAGAAACGCACACATACCTGAACAGGAATGCCATAATGAGGCACACGCACAAACACGAAATGTAATCAAGCGTGTGTTTGGGCTGCTCAAGTCACGGTTCCGGTGCCTGGACACATCTGGTGGAGCCTTGCAGTACTCACCAATTACATGTACCCAAATTGTCATGGTATGTGCTATGCTACATAATATGATCCTGCGAAAACAGCTGCAGCAGGACCAGTATAGGCCTGGGCCAAACAGCCCCCCACCATTGCCAAGGCCATCACAGGCAGAGCGCGACTCAGAGGAGGAACAACCTGAGCCTGCTCCAGTAGGCAGAAGGAGGCATGCCAGTATGCTTTGGCCTTGGCAAAGAGGCAACGCATAGCACATACACTGGCTCAGTAGGAACTCTGGAAATGATACCTCTCTCTGACTTGCACATATAGTAAAAGGGATGCCTAAGTTGACACTACCTGCTTTCAAACATGCATAGGGAGTGTAGTATGTGCATCCGACATAGGCAGCCCTGCAGCACCACTTGAGTCATGATTGCCATGTGTTAAGCAATATAAAGCAGTGCTAAACAGCATTTACCACCATGTAGTATATGTAAACAAAATCACACACACCAACTAGCACAACTGTGGTCAATGTTGAGTAATACTGGGCAACGTCCAGCAATGTTGGTTAATATTGAGCAATGTCAGACAAGCTTGGTCTAAGTAGGGCATAGCTGAACAAAAGCCAACATGCTCATATTTGCTCTACTGGCCCTTAAGCAGTCTGGTCTGCTCAGTATGAAAATATAAAGCAGTGATGGGCTTCGAACCCAGGATACTGTGCACTATAGTCATAGTACTGAACCACTAAACCATGACAGTATTGCAAAGGTCAGCCTGTATGAAGAAATGTTGATAAGTCTATGCAAAGTATCTCATGGAAACCCTGCAGGCACAGCATAATCCCTGTTGAGTTATGACACAAAGGTGAGTCCTGCAGTAAGAATAGAACCTGACTTTCAACACACACAGTATAAATGTTAATATTGATCATGTTCACACACATCAACAAATGTAGTGGACCTCAGACAGCAACATACTGAAAGGTCACACTGGGCATGCTCACACACTTGAATAAATGAGACAAATGTCAGGCAACAAAAAGTACAGTTTTGTACCTACCATAAATGTAGATGTTCGAGTGTATATACTGCTGCAGTCATCACACTAGGGTTATCCTGCCATCAGGCGGTCCCGCAGTCGGCCGAATCCCAAAGTCTTGGTCCGGCGTCGGTTGTCGTCGCTTCTTCCCTGACGTCAGTGCGACAGGGGTATAAAAGAGGCAGCCGACGCCATTTTCTTCAGTTTTTCTTGCCCCAGATGTCAGGTGCCCCCAACTAGGAAGGCAATACAAATAACTATGCAAAAATACCTTAGTAGATAAACAATAGTACTAGCTGTTAGCAAATACACCATATAGACATGCATCCAATTGATTGATGTACATGGAGTTATAACTGACACCCTGGTATGTAGAGGGGAAGGTGGGAGGGTAACCTGGACTGCAGCAGTATATACACTCGAACATCTACATTTATGGTAGGTACAAAACTGTACTATGTTCATCGTGTTATACTGCTGCAGTCATCACACTTGGGTTGAATCTCAAAGCTATGGATGGGTGGCTGGTACTAAACTGGGTTAGGCAAAGCTAGGATGCCCTGCAGAACTGCAGTGGCAAAACCAGCTCTGTTTTTTGAGTATAATGGAAGGTGGTAGTGCTTGGTAAAGGTGTGCACTGAACTCCAAGTAGCTGCCTCCAGAATGTCCTTGGTTCGAACCCCCCTGAGAAAGGCTGCTGAGGTTGCTGTAGCCCTGGTAGAATGGGACCTAATATTAACAGGCACTGCTTTCCCATGGTGCGAGTAGCAAAAGCGGATACAATGTGCTATCCATTTGGAGATGGTCTGTTTTGAAATAGCCTTACCTTGTGAACCTGCAGCATAGGATACAAAGAGTTGGTCAGTTTTTCTGAAGGTCTTTGTCTTATCCAAATAGTAACGTAGCTGTCTGTGAATGTCCAAAGAGTGAAGAAGTTTTTCTCCTTTATTCTGGGGGTTTGGGTAAAAGGTGGGTAAATGAATGGTCTGATTCAAAGCCACACTGGATACTACCTTTGGCATAAAGGTATGGTTAGTTCGCAGAGAGACTCTGTCCTGATGGAAAATGATGAAAGGTTCCACTGCCATGAGTGCCTGTAGTTCTGAGACCCTGCATGCTGAGGTGAATGCCAGCAACAGAGCTGTTTTCCATGACAAGTATTGTAGTTCTGCTGAGAAGGCTGGTTCGAAAGGAGGCAGTGTTAATTTTTCTAAAACGAAGTTGAGGTCCCAAGCTGGTGTTTGGGGTTTTCTGGGGGGTCTTATATTCTTAGCCCCTCTGAGAAACTGCCTTAGTAAAGGGTGTGAGAAGATGGGAGGATCTGTATTATATTGAGCTGAAATGGCTGAAGCATGGATCTTAATGGATGAGAAAGAAAGGCCTTTGTGTAGCATCTCAGTTAAGTATTGCAGTATTTGAGGAATGTTTGGTATCCCAGGATTTTGGCCTTTAGCCTGATTCACTGCACAAAATCTTTTCCATTTGTCCGAGTAAGTTTTTCCTGGTGCTGAACCTCCTGGCCTCCAAAATGACATTCAGGACGTCCTTTGAGAGAAGTGTTGATTGATAATTCAAGGTATTCTCCATGCAGCTAAATTTAAAGTCCTGAGCTGACTGGGAAGGATCTGAGAGTTTTGCAGTCAACAGAAGTGGGAATTGAAGTAAGATCCATGGAGGGCTGTGAGTCAAGTTCCTTAGTAATGGGTACCAGTGCTGACGTGGCCAGTCCGGAGCAATGAGGATCATTTGTGGTCTCTCTGATCTGACTTTCAGTAATACCTTGGTCAATAGAGGTAGTGGTGGGAAGGCATAGACTGTCAATGCTGTCCAACTGAAAGATAGAGCGTCCACTTTCCAGGCTAGGGAATGATAAGTCCTTGTGCAAAATTTCTGTAGTTGGCAATTGTTGGGGGAGGCAAAAAGATCTATGTCTGGGCATCCCCACCTTTGAGTTATCATTGAAAATATTTGTGGATGTAGTCTCCACTCGTGAGGATTTGCCATATTTCTGCTTAATTCGTCTGCCAGTATGTTTTCCTTTCCTGGCAGGAATTGTGCTTGCAGTTGTACTTGGTAAGTCAATGCTGTGTTCCACAAGGTCATTGCCTGTCTGCATAAAGGGTAGGAGTGTGTTCCTCCCTGTTTGTTTATGTACCACATAACTGTGGTGTTGTCTGTCCTTATTAGTAGTTGTCCTGGATGCAAGAGGTCCTTGAAGGCTGTCAGTGCATTTTGCACAGCTAGCATCTCCTTTTGGTTGATGTGTAGATGCATTTGTATTGCAGACCATTTGCCCTGTATGCACTGTCCTGCCATGTGTGCTCCCCAGGCGTAGTCTGAAGAATCTGTTGTCATAGTTTGGTTTGCTGGAGGTAAGACAAAAGGAAGACCCTTGTTTATTTGACATGCTTGAGCCCACCATAAGAACTCTTTTTGAAGGCAGGGAATGAGAGGTATACTTGTTTCGAGGCTGTGCCTGTGTTGAGTCCATACACTTTTCAGGTACCATTGTAATTTCCTCGTATGCAGCTTTGCATGTGGAATTAGTTGAATGCAGGATGCCATGAACCCCAATGCCTGCAGGATTTTCCTTGCAGTGACCTGGGTAAAAGTTGCCATCTTTTTGAAGTATTGAGTCAGTTGTTTTTGTTTGTCTGGCGTGAGATAAGCCATCTGGGCCGTTGTATTTAAGCTGGCACCAAGGAATATTATGTCTTGTGAGGGTATTAGCTTTGACTTCTTTTTGTTTACTGTGTACCCTAGGCAACTTAGCAGCTTTGTTACAAATGCCAGATGCTGTAATAGAATGGCCTTGCTTGTCCGCTTGGATCAGGCAGTCGTCCAGATATGGATAAATTTGTATTCCTCGTTGTCTGCAGTATGCAATTACTGATGCCAGGCATTTCGTAAATACTCTGGGCGCAGTAGATAAGCCTAAGGGCAATGCAGAGAATTGATAATGCGTTGTACCTGCCAAAAATCTGAAGTATCTTCTGCAATCTTGTCTGATAGGGACATGCAGGTATGCCTCTTTGAGGTCCAACGTTACCAGCCAAGACTCCTTGCCCAGCAAGGGAAGAAGCTGCTGTAGTGTGAGCATTTTGAATTTGGGTACCTCCAGGTATGTGTTTAGAATTGAGAGGTCTAAAATGGGCCTCCAGACTTTGTCCTTTCTTGGTACTAGAAATAGTCTTGAGTAAAAACCCTGGTCTTGCTCCTTTGTAGGTAGCTTTTGAATTGCTTTCATATCCATGAGAGTTGAAATTTGCGTTTGTGCCTCTGCCCATTGGTTTGGAGGCAGATTTGGCATGCCTCTCATCCGTGGTAGTGTGAAAATGAAATCTGTAGCTTCGGGTAATAATATCCAGAACCCATTTGTCCTTCGTTATGATGCGCCAATTTTGTGGAAATAGAACTAGTTTTCCTCCCAAAGGTGCTGCCAGGGCAATTTTGCTTGGCAGGTGAAGAGGGAAGTCATTGTGTTGGTTTCCTGAAGGGTTGAGATCTTTCGTCTCCACCTCTTTGAGTTGTTGTATGCCATTGTCTAGACCTGAAAGAACCTTGTAGCTGGCCTCTGCCCCTTGGGCATCTGTACCTACCCCTTTGGGGTCTGTCTGATGCAGGAAAGGACCAGTTTTTTGATGGCCAGTTTCTGCTGAAACGAGGAGGTTGTACCTGTAAAAAATCTTTAACTGTCTGCATAGATTTTGCCTTTTCTTCCATTTTCTTTAAAACTTCCTCTGCTTTGACACCAAATAACACATCTTTCTGCAATGGAGCATCCAATAACCTTGTAACCTTGCTTTGACATGTTCTGTGCTTTAACTGTGTAATCAAGTACTGCTGGTATTTTAGCATGTGGAATTGGCAGTTTAAGGCCCTCATGGCCAAAGTGGCAGACGTATACACTTTCTTCCCCCATCTTTCTAATGCTCTGGAATCCCTTTCAGAAGGTAGTGGATTCTTAGCAGTAGAGGCCTTAACCCCTTTGGGACCCTGAGAAATGGTTTTGGGGTCTGCAACAGGGCTTTTATATAGAAACTTATTAGAATCAGGAACTCGGTAATATCTGTCTGGTTTAGCTGGTGCAGGAGATAAGGAATCTGGGTTTAGACTAGATTCGGTGTAAACATCATCCAAAATGTCTAAAACTGGAGGAATTGCAAGGGGTCTATGCTGTGGGAGAAAAAGAAACTCACAGAGTCTTTTCTTAGAGTCAGAGTAATCTTGGCCTTCCCAGTGGAAGTGTTCCCTTATGGTGTGTAAAGTTTCCCCAAAAGAGTAGTCTTCAGGGGGGGAGACAGAGGGAATGGACTCTTCAGCATGTGAGTCTTCATAAGGAGGGAAGGAATAATCCTGGTCCTCAGAGTTAGCTGAGGAAATGGATGCTTGGTCAGAGGAAGGATAATCTTCCTCCAGTCTAGGCCTTTTGTCAGGAGGGGGTTGTGAACCCCTGATAAGGGTAATTAAATCCTCAGCCATCTTAAGCATCTGTTTTTTAGGCATAGGTGCCTGTGGGGGAGTCTGTGGACCCGGTTTCCTAACTTTTAAGGGGGCTTTAAGTTTAGCATAAGACTTAATAGAGATAGTTGTCGGTTTGGAGACACCTTCAGAAACCGAAGGCCTGTCCAAAATCTCCGGATCACCGTCAGGGTTGGCGTCCGAGGGGTGAGATGGAACCGGCTCCTGAGGTCCAGCTGATTTGGTCTGGGAGGCCGTCAGAATTTCTAATTCAGCGGTAGTCAGGGGCTGTGTAGGCACCTCGCTGAAAACCGGAGAACCAGCAGCAGGCCTTGCTGAGGCCTCGGTATCTGGTCTTGGCCTAGCTTGCCTGTCCTTATCCTTGCGTTTTTTAATCATTGCTGATGTCGGTTGCTCCAACGACATGCTATAGTTAAATTTTCTGCCAAAATAATGTCGGGCGAAATCTGCCCGATGCTTGATTGTACATTTGTTGAACCTTGCACAAAAACAACAACCAGAGACGTCGTGGTCTGGGCCTTGGCAAGGAATACAATAAGAATGAAAATCCTTATGAGGTATTTACTTCCCACAAGAAATGCAATTATTAACTTTGTCTGACATCGGTCTGAGGCAAGAAAAGTTTCCCCAACGGGGTACTTAGCTTTAGAGAAGACTTCGGGCTGAAATTCGATTAGAAAATCTCAGGAGCTAGCCGACCGGCACTTGCGAACTGCTTCTGCTTCGGACATCCACGCGGCAAGAAAGACTGAAGAAAATGGCATTGGCTGCCTCTTTTATACCCTTGTCGCACTGACGTCAGGGAAGAAGCGACGACAACCGACGGTGGACCAAGACTTTGGGATTCGGCCGACTGCGGGACCACCTGATGGCAGGATAACCCTAGTGTGATGACTGCAGCAGTATAACACGATGAACATCACTGAAAGCCTGAACTGGGCATGCTCACACACTTAGGCCATGTCTGAGTACAGCAGTAGGCCACACATATCTGGCAGTTGCATGTGTTAACCCAGGAACCTCTCACTATCCAGCAATCCACCATGTGCACACAGTTATATGACAACAGACACATATATAATATAGTGGAACCCTGTCAATCAAATATGTTCTGCAGATACCTAAGTTGTTCATAGAAAGTGGGAAAGCAAAGACGATTAAAAACCTGCAAACAGTATCATCAATAAACATTGTGCATCCCAAACATTATCATAGGTTCAGAGGTCAATACTAGGCTATCTGCCCTAGGGCATGTACAAGCCTAGCCAGAGTGTGTTTGGCTTTCGCAACCCTGTCAGATTACTACACTGTGCCTGTGAATAGTAGGTCACACAAGATAGCCCATTTACGTTTAGTCTATTGTGCCTCTGTCTAGCAGGGACCCAGAAGATATCCCAGGGGTAAACATATGATCACCCATCCACTTGTCAAGATGTCTCCTGTAGGTGGTCAGTGGGTGGCTCTGCCTATGCGAAACCAGGATTACAATCCGGAGCGAGTGGAGCCTCTGGGATAAGAATATGTCCCTCCAGCATGTCCTATTAACATCTGTGCTGAGGTATATGTCCCTGGAGTGTGTAGCTCCAAGGGAGTCGGATATCCTGAGGTGGAGCATGTCCATTAATTCTGGGTTGGATATTTCCGTAAACAACAGGTACACATCACATCCGAGTAGGCGGTAAGCGACTGAGTAGAGCTGGAGTTACTGTATCCAAACTGTGCAGGGTATCCATGTGAGTCCCTAGATCTGCTTGTTGAGGAACTTTTGTGGCCATTACAGTTGCTGCAGGTCTCGGGTAAGGTATATCCCAAATGTGGCATTGTAACCAAGCATGGTCGTGATGAATATAGGCGCACAATGACCTCACTTGATCTAGATGTGAAACCATATGGGATAAGGTGGGCTACATAGAAGGTCTGTCTAACCACTTTGGCAATGTGATTGTCAAAGGCGAGAGTACGAACAAGTCGTGTCCCCAAACCCCTAACAACTCCTACCGTATGTAATGGACTACTACCTATGTGGTAATATGTGGGCATGTTGTTATTCCCAAAGGGGATGACTATGCAACTAATGGCATTTAGCTGTAGGCCATGGCTCAGGCACCAGTCATCCATCTCTGTGAGACCCTGTTTGAGTATGCATGTGCCAGCTGGAGAGTTGATTATGGCACCCAGTTTGCAGTCATCTGCGAACATGGTCAGCCATATTCCTCCTGTGTTAGCCTGTACGTCAGACGAATATATACTGAACAAGAGAGGTCCCAGGACTGAGCCTTGTGGGATGCCACGTGCAACTGGTGTATAGTCAGACATGGCACCTGCAATACTGACCATGTGGGTGCTATCCCTGATCCAGGTAGCAATCCATCGTGTGAGATATGTGTCGATATCGATGCTGGTGAGCCTATGCATAATGGCCGAGTGGGGTATTGTGTTGAAGGGTTTTGCAAGGTCCAGGTAGGCTGTGTGGACAACCGTCCCTACGTCGATGGACCTGGTAACTGTTTAAAGAATATGAACAGGTTCAAGAGGCAAAATCTGCCCACAACAACGCTGAAATGTGTAGGACACAGTGTCTGTAGGTTCCCGATGTCTATGTGTATGAGTCCCATGACAGTATGCTCCATAGCTTTGCAGAACAGGCTAGTTAGGCTTATAGGGCGATATTGTCTGTGGTCCGTTGTGGCACCAACTCTGTGGAGCAGGACCACTGTCGCTGTACGCCATTCCTTGGGTACATATCCTGTAGTAACTCTGATATTGGACAGTGACTTAATGTGAGGGTTATGTCTGTCATGAAGCTCGTGTAAGACGCAGGCCGGGACACCGTCTGGTCCCATTGATGCTGTGTTGTCCGCTTTGGGGAAGGCAGCACTCACCTGTTTATTTGTGATGTCAGGGAGGTTACACTCTGTTGGGATGGACAGCTGCTCTTTAGGAGGGATGGGGGGGAGACATCTGCACTGAACCTGTTTGCCAGGATGTTGGCAATGTCAGTGGGTTCAGGGTATGTTTAGTCAGTATGCAGTAACTCACAGCATATCAGTGAGTGTCCACCCAGGTTCCTGACATAACCGAAGAAGGCCTTGTGATTGTCCTACGTGTCTGGTGCAATTGTCTGTTAGAAGCGGGCCTTAGATAAATTCATGAGTGATCGTGGCTGTCTGCTAGTACAGATCACAGATGCCTTCCCTGTCTGGGATTGTGCTCTATCATGTAGTAGCTTCCTCCTTTCGTTGTATAGCTTATTAATGGTCGGGGTCTACCAGACAGGTCCCCTGCCATTGGAGGAGTGAGTCTTGTTGTTATTTGAGATAGCACAATCCATGCATTCTACTAGGTGTCCACAGAATGTGTATGCAAAGGATTCAGCAGTCTGAGCCGTTTTTACCACTGTCCCAGGGTCTCTGAAGGATACCACCTTGATTTGGAGAAGTGGGACATTTGCTTTTGAGAAGTTCACCAAGATTACCCAGGATGGGTGTGGGGATGGGATATGGATGTCCAGTGAGATAAATGTATGTTCTGACCTTACCAATGAGGGGTATATCACTGGTGTGGAACATAGAGTCCCCATGTTGGTGATGATCAGGTCCAATATGTTTTCCCCTCTTGTTGGTGTGGTGACCGGTTGTGCCATAGCATATGAGTTTACAAATAGTAGCAACTGTTGGGCGAGGGTGTTGGGGCTTGAGTAGTATCCCCAGTCAATGTTTGGGTATTTGAAGTCACCCAATATAATGGTGTTTGGGGAGACTTTTATATTCTCCAGTGTTCCCAGGAAAGCAGAGTGTGGTTCCTGAGTTTGGGAGAGTGGTCTGTAGCAGGCAACAAACTGAAAGGCAGTTTTGCACAATGTTAGTTGCATATGTATGGTCTGCGATGCTCCGTGCAGTGCTACTAACCCAGAGGTGTGTGTATCTGTGATGTATATGGATACCCCCCCCCCCATTTGTGTTGGCCGTTCCGAGTCTTGTGGTCAGAAAGCATGGTATGAAATATAACCTGGTAGTGCTGGTGTGCATTTGTGAGCCTGAACCAGGTGCCTTAGTGCACAGATATCGCTATTCTCCATACTGAGAAGAGTCCTGAGTGGGCGCAATCTGAGGGTAACACATCTGGTGTTGAGCAGCATTACCATTAGTTTCATTTACTCTGTAATGTCTATGGAGGTGGGTTTGTCTTTTGAGCCCCGCTTAAAAAAAGCACTATGGTGGTAGCAATAGCCTTAGCCAGTATTCGAAAGTCCAAGGGTCACAGGTGCAAGCTGTCCATAGCGAAGCAACGTGGCATGTCAAGCATGTCACCCCAGGCTGACAGACACTGGATCCCCTTTGAATGACCCCAATATGTTAGCCAACTGTTAAACATGATAAGTTTGTCTGTATACTGTGACATCATACTTGGTCAGTGTAAGATGCTACACAAGGTCAGGGTCATACTGGCCTGGGCTACATGATCAGAGAGTTCCTCTATGTATCATGTCATGTGGTCCAGGGAGGAATGTCTGAGGTTTTACGCACCAGCATGGACAATGATGGAGCCATTTCTGTACTTGCTTTGGAGTGACCTGAGTGCATGTTTTATGTGGCGGATCCTGGCATCCGACAGACAACTCAAAGTGACCATCCTCTTGTTCGGCCTGGTAAGTGGGACGTCAGTGTGTCTGACAATAAGTGTCACCTATTACAAGTGTATTAGCTGTGTTGTTTAGCCCGAAGGGCAGTGACTGTGTGGCACACTGACATTGTGAACTATGTGATATGTGGGTATTGTAGTGGGGTAGCAGTTGTTTGTGTGTCTGCTTTGGAGGTCTTTGCTGCTTAGGCAGAATTTATTTAGAGCCTCCGAGTATGTTTATGTGTGATAATGTAGTTTGATTGCTGTCGCTATAGGTTTATGTGAGACTGATATGTGGTGTGTGTGGTTACCTTCACCACCTGATAGACTGTGCTAGTCATGGGTCGAGAGAGCTCAGCCTCCTGTATGTCTATATAGTTGCATCTCTCACATATATCTGAGTTTGTTGGGAGGAGGCGAGGGCTGTTTGTGTACATGAGGCAGTTGTGACATTGTGTCAAAATCACAATATTCACCAGCTGGACTGGAGAGTACACACGAAACCGACCCCTGGACATGCCAGGATATTATGATGACATACTCTGTAGACTGATCACAAAGGATCAGTAGAGTGTTAAGTGCGTAAAAGAGTATAACAGGGATTAATGCTCAGGTTTGTCTGTGTTTTGTAAAGAGTAGCTGCAAAGGAGTCTAGACGGAATCATGACACCTCCTTCAGCTATGTCATAAATAGCAATGTACACTAATATATGTCCTGAGTCAGGGCCAACTGTACCTGACAATGCCAACATCCTGTCAGACACGTCCATATATACATACCCACCTCCCACTGACGAAAGTCCCTATCATCATACCAGGAGATATCACATGTAGAATGGGTGAACAGCTCCCCCCAAAGCCGAAAGCATGGCAGCAATTGGATTACATTGTTTCCCTATATGTGTCATGAATGAACTACAGAACAAACAGACCCTGCACCTGAACAGTCTGTTGAGCCTCACCCTCTCCACAGGATCTGGAACCGTTGAATGTGTTACAGCAACATATGGCACTCCCCACAAGTGTTGGTGCACAACACACCACGGGAAGCATAGTCCAGTAAGCCTATGAAGTCTGATCTGCAAGACCATGGAGTCCATCATGGTTGAAGTCATAAACAGAGCTATTGGAAGCTGACAAACACACAACCCTACCAACTGTGGTATGTTCATGTGCAGATCATGGTTCCCAAACATGCTAGACTGTTTGCAAGGCAGCCACCCAGGGCATACATCACTGAACGGAGCTACACATGTCTCACACAGACTTTGAATAGCCCTTTATCAATATCTCAGACACATGTCGTATCCACAAAACCAACAATCTGTGCATAAATATGTGTTGACATATGAAGGAATGTCAATTTGTCCACAGATAGATCACACAAGCTAAGAATTATGTGGTCCTGTTCAAGCTGTTGACACCTGCCGTCCCACATGGCTCATTCCTGGGATTGCATAAAACAAAGTGTAAACACATTACCATGTCCAGTCTGATGATGTCAGCATCCTACAAATATAGCAGGAGAAAAGATACCACCCAGTAAGGCATATAGCACGTCGTGTTAATGCGTACCTCCCTAGTATCGTAACATAGGTAGGTAGGGGTTTGAATCCTGCAATTGCTGACTGTGTGTGGGGGGGGTTTGTGTATGTGTGTGATTTCCTTTGAGAGGAGTTCCTTTTTGGAGACTGGGAAAACACATTAAAAGAGGTACATTCCTCTTTGGAAAGTCTGATGATGTCAGCATCCTACAAATATAGCAGGAAAAAACAAAACACCCAGTAAGGCATATAGCACGTCGTGTTAATGTGTATCTCTCTAGTATCATAACATAGTTAGGTAGGGGTTGAATCCTGCAATTGCTGACTGTGTGTGTGTGTGTGTGTGTGTGTGTGTGTGTGTGTGTGGGAGGGGGTGTATGTATGTGTGTGATTTCCGTTGAGAGGAGTGCCCTTTTTAGAGACTGGGAAAACATATTAAAAGAGATACATTCCTCTTTGGAAAGTCTGATGATGTCAGCATCCTACAAATATAGCAGGAGAAAAGAAACCACCCAGTAAGGAATGTAGCGCGTCGTGTTAATACGTACCTCTCTAGTATCATAACATAGGTAGGTAGGGGTTTGAATCCTGCAATTGCTGACTGTGTGTGTGTGGGGGGGGGTGTGTATGTGTGTGTGTGATTTCCTTTGAGAGGAGTTCCTTTTTGGAGACTGGGAAAACACATTAAAAGAGGTACATTCCTCTTTGGAAAGTCTGATGATGTCAGCATCCTACAAATCTGGCAGAGGTTGCACAGAACACATTTCTATCTGGCTGGAGACTATGCTAAGACCCTATGTGGATAAAATTCCTGATATTTTGAGTGACACAGGAGATTTTTTGAGGGCTTTGGGTAATATCCAGCGTGACCAAGCAGCAGGGTATTACCTAATGGTATCCATGGATATTCAGAATCTTTTCACAGTCATCAGTAATGAATATGGCATCACAACAATTGGTTCCCTTTTACAGGGCATGGGTATGAGTGTTGTTAAAGTAGGCCTTATACAACAATTGTTATCTTTAGTCCTGGAAAACAATGTTTTTTTAGGTATACAGCAGGCTTATAGACAGGCACAGGGGGTGGCTATGGGTACCCCCTGTGCCAACACCTATGCAAATTTGGTTTTGTCCTGTTGGGAGAAGACATCGTTTATGAAGGATGTCAGGTGGTTACAACATATAGAGCTGTATAAATGTTTTGTGGATGACATTTTTATTTTGTGGAAAGGGGATAGAGATTCCTTTGATACCTTTGTTACATACTTACATTCCACCACCACCTTTCTTAGGTTCACTGTTAATTGTTCATATTCAGCCATGGAGTTTTTAGATACGTATATAGAACAAACACCTAGGGGGTTTTCTTCTCGCTTGTACAGAAAGGATTGCTGGAAGAATACACTTTTGCATTTTAACAGCATGCACCCCAGGTTTACATTTCCCAACATCGTCCAGGGACAAGTAGGTAGGTCGTCAAGGATTTGTACAGATGATTCACAGTATGAAGATGAGGTAGCCAGGTTGCAAGGGCATTTTTTAGATAGAGGATACAAGTCCACCATCATCAATAAGGTCACAGGTGTTGAAGCAGCATCTAATAGGAGGAGATTTAGACCATGGCTATCAAATAACACTTGTGATGGTCCTCGGAACAGACGTGAAGCACCAGGGTTCAAGTTTATGTTCACATATAATAGTAACATTAAGGGGATATGTGACATAGTAGCCAAAAACTGGAATATTTTGACCAGTGAAGAAGGTACTAAAGCTATTGTTGGGAACAAGCCTATTTTTGGCTTTAGGAGAAATAAGAACCTCAAGGATATTCTTGGCAAAGAAAGACATTTTTACTCTCTTCCCTTTAAGAGTAAACCAGTCCCTTGTGGCACTTGTAAAGCTTGCACTCACATTGATCAGAATACCATCTATACACATCCTGTCACGGGTAAGCTGTTTGAATTTAAGGCTAGAGCCACCTGTAGGACAAAAGACCTTGTTTATTTAGCAGAGTGTCAACAATGCCATGGTTTTATGTGGGGAAAACCAATTGTTTTTTCAAGGTCAGGATTTTACAACATCTCAGTTCTATCAGGAATGGTGATGTACATAATGCTTTGTTCAAACACATTGAACAAAATCCAACACATTTCTTTAAGTTCAGAGCCATTGTAAATATCAAGCTGAGCAGTAGGGGGGGTGATATAAAACAACATACTGAACTAATAGAAGCTAAATGGATAATTGAGCTTATGGCTCATAGAACTCCAGGTTTAAATGAAAATGTTTCAATGAAACCCGCCCTTAGGAATAGGCGGGTCTGTTACTGATTTTATCAAATTTTAATGGTGGTTAGTGTGTTTAAATTCTGTCAGGATTAGAATGTTTGTTAATCTGATGAAGGGTGTTACCCGAAAGCGCTCATTCTTCCTGGAGATTTCTGTGTCTGAGTTTTATGTGCTTTTATTAAACTCATTTTGGACTTCAAGCTGTGTTCTGCCACGATTTTTTCTGCATTTGGTTTCTTTTCTACGTTTTGGCAGGACTTAGGTGAGGCACTATACTGAATTTTGGATACTAGTATCATAACATAGTTAGGTAGGGGTTTGAATCCTACAAACGCTGACAGTGTGTGCTTGGGTGTGGGGGTGTGTGTATGTGTGTAATTTCCTTTGAGAAGAGTGCCCTTTCTGGAGACTGGGAAAACACATTAAAAGAGGTACATTCCTCTTTGGAACATCTAATGATGTCAGCATCCTACAAATATAGCAGGAGAAAGCAAAACACCCAGTAAAGCATATAGCGTGCCGTGTTAATGCGTATCTCTCTAATATCATAACATTGTTAGGTAGGTGTTTGAATCCTGCAAACGCTGACAGTTTGGGTGTGGGGTGTATGTGTGTGATTTCCTTTGAGAGGAGTGCCCTTTTTGGAGACTGGGAAAACACATTAAAAGAGGTACATTCCTCTTTGGAAAGTCTGATGATGTCAGCATCCTACAAATATAGCAGGAGAAAACAAAACACCCAGTAAAGCATATAGCGTGCCGTGTTAATGCGTATCTCTCTAGTATCATAACATAGGTAGGGCTTTGAATCCTGCAAACACTGACAGTGTGTGTTTGGGTGTGTGTATGTATGCGATTTCCTTTGAGAGGAGTGCCTTTTTGGAGACTGGGAAAACAAATTAAAAGAGGTACATTCCTCTTTGGAACGTCTGATGATGTCAGCATCCTATAAATATAGCAGGAGAAAACAAAACACCCAGTAAAGCATATAGCGCGCCATGTTAATGCGTATCTCTCTAGTATCATAGCATAGTTAGGTAGGGGTTTGAAACCTGCAATTGCTGAGTGTGTGTGTGACACTGTTGGTCAATGAGGTATGACATATCAGGATTAAAACAGTATGTGCATTGCACACATCAGGTATCTGTGTGGCAAATAAATATATGTACATGTGACCTCAATTAGTACATAGGTGTGAAGCCTGCATACTACATGAATACATTTGTTTCCTTTGACAGATTGTGCCGCTGTTTCTCAGATCGTAGGTCACATATGTATTTATGTGACAAGGCCGGCCACTGTAGTGATCTGTGGCCAAGGTCATCTGTGCCACACACACCCATGACAGTTACTATAGAGTAGTGTGAGTGAGGGTACATGGCTGGGGTATATGTCAGACATGTTCATACGCAACAACAACTGGCAATAATGGACAGTCATTATAGGTGTACTACAGCCTTGTGGATATGCATTCAGGCCCCTAATGTCTTACGTGATACACAGAGGGACTCCACAATACCTCTGGATATGTGGATACCAAGGGATAGATGACATAACATGTGGCTGTATGTATACATTGGTACCCAACATACATGTTGGGGGCTACCACATATGTGGTACTGTCGGGATAGTATGTATAGTAAATGTGGATGACTATGCCATAGTCAGCTTAGTGCAATACAGCATGTGTCGGACAACAGGTATCTGTCTGTGTGATACCCTTGTGTAGGATATGTGTCCCATCCAGAGAATGCATTGTAGGCCAATGCATGCATTTTCAGATGTGGATGGACATATCCCTAGTGTGTTTGCATGTACCTAAGAGGCCTATATGCCAAACTGGTGTGGTCCCAGGAACGGGTGGTGGTCAATAGCACTGGTTACTGTTATAGTATAGTACCGGAAGGATCCAACTGTTATGGAGTTCCATGCAACTGTGTGTCATTTTTCAGGACATCATCTAATGACTGGTTATAGTCATGCTGTTGAGGTTGTGTATACTACCAGAATGCAAAACATTGCCAGATATTGACAGTATCACCCACAGCATAGTGTCAACCCATGTCATACACACATGTGTACCCATGTTAGTCCATATCTGTAGTAGAATGCATACTGCCATCGAGATACACTATGAGATGTTAACAATATGTAAAACAGGGTATGTCACACGTCCCATGTGTCCACTATGCACGTACATGCAGACAGTGTGCACCCACCATTTTCACAGATGTACACCTGCTAATCTGTACTGCACACATCACACACATACTGTCCACTCACTAACACATGCTGGCAACACTATACACTTCAGCCAAGTGGCACATGGGCAGACAATACATACTCAGACCTAACACTGGTGTAAACAATGCTACATTGACAATCAGAGCTTTGATGCATCATGCCTGCTCAGATATACCTACAAGGATATCATTACACTTTCCTGTTGACAACTTGCTAATATTGCTACACTGCTATAATGTCACCCTGTGCATCAGCACCATATTAGCCTGTTCCTGCATCAATGTTACAGATGACAGGAGGTGGCACAGGTGTCATCATATGCACAGGGTGTGTTGTTGGTTTGCCAGAGCCCGACATTGACCCATCCAATCGACATGTCTCTGTGTGTGTATGTGTGTGAGTGGGGGGGACAACAGTACAGCATCGGCCAATGTTGATGTAATGTGTGTGTGTATGTGTGAGCCCTAGTTGTTTGGTTAATGTGTGTGTGTCTGCATGCACACAGCTTCACCATGTGGCTGCCATATACGGGAGGTTGTGGTACAGCCACAAACTGTACCTGCCAGGCTGTACAGATCACTGTCTCCAGCCACGGACACAGTACCTGTGCCTGGCAGGGGTACTACGGACAGTATCGGGTACCAACCCTGACTGGGTACTATCATCAGAGGCAGAGGTATGTTGAGTGGACCCATGTCCCTACTGGGACTGGCCAGAGCCACGTGCACGTGGTCTACTAGGACGGTCAATCGACAGACCAGCCCCAGCATTGCTGGGGCTGGTACTGCCACTACTGGAGCAGCTGTGATCTGTGGGCCGTCCACGACAGCTGCCAGCTGTTGATGTTGCTGGCATGCATCCGCATTGGCGTCTCAACTGTCCCGCATGGTCGTGACTCATGGAAAACACATTGTGGTGGGCATCTAATGTCTCCCCCCAACGTCTATCAATGACCTCGGTGTAATTCCGGATGACACTGGCAAGGTCACGGATGCTGTCATTGATAGCAGTGTAATGGGCTCTCTGCACCCTTAGTCCCTGTCTCGTGTACCGTTCCATATGTGCCTGTGCCTGCATTACAGCCCGGAACATACTCGAGGTTGTAAGACCTGTGAGGGTATGTCTGCCAGGGCAATACGACCAGCGGTGCTACCCCGAGAACCCCTAGACATCCGCCTATGTGGTACTGTTCCAGGAATCCGGGTATGGCTGCTGTGAGGGGATGCAAGTGCCATGGGTATCACACTATCCTGGTCAATGCCAACTGTATGCTATCCCTCGGCTAAGGCCATTGGTGATGAGGGATGTATTGGCAGCATGCATAAGTGTGCACATAGATGAGGTGGAATGCTGTGTACAGTCGATTGGCAGATCAACGACAGACCCTGTCAAACCTGCTTGTCCCTCAATACATGTCTCATCATCTCCACTATTTGTGGCAGTGACTTCAGGTTCCCTGCTGCATTTAGCCACCCCAAACTCAGCACCTGTGAGAGGTAGATAGGAAACACACTTTACAATCTGTACATGATGTTAGCACACATGCACATATGAACACATGAACACATGCACACATGAACACATGCACACAAATACACTCCTCACTACAGCAGATACACACACACACCAGCAATCCAACACATACTCAATAGTGGGTGAAGGTGGGTGACAGTATCACAAGGCAGTCACGTCACACGTGTCAGCATGCAGAATATGTGTTGCTCAAGTCCATGCAGTGCGAGTGTAGACGGCCCTATTTAATGACAGTATACATGGCTTCAATGCATGTATGTGGTTGTTCAGTGATTGGCTACACCCTGGAACACAATGTGTACATGGACACAACATTGCTGTGCAAGTATTATCAGCTCTGCAATATCCTGTGCACCATCACTCACAGGTATACATACCATGGCTGCATGTGTTATCTGTGTGACACATAGATTTCCATGTCTGATTAAAGTGTCTGTGTCCATAGCAGATAATAGTGGGCACAGGTGTAGCACATGCATGCTATGTACACACATGGGATGAGTGGTGCATGTAGACGTGAAGGAATCCAAATGCTCGACATGGCCATTGTACAGTGGTTATGGTGAGTGTGGGACATATTGCAGATATGTCGGTGCCAGCCATGACATGGCATGCTAAACGACTGCAACATTAAACACCACACATACCCAATGTGTGTCATGTGACCTATACACCCAATAGCATTCCAGGACATATATGTGTCACTTTGTACAGATGGCGACTGCTATGCATATTGTGTATACTGGCATATGTAAGCACACACACACAACATGCTATGCATATTGTGTATAGGTGCATATGTTTGCACACACACACACACAGCATTGAGGTGCAAAGCAATGACTGCTATGTGTAGTACTGTGGTCACTGTAACTGGATGGGGTGTAGTACCATGAGCCATCATCATGCATCATGTGGTCACTCACGGCTACTAATATGTGACAGACCACCGCCTAGCATGCTGTACCTGAACTGCAGTGCCGTGGCTACGTTCACAATTACACAGCCACTTTGTACATGGGTGTGTGAGGTGCCCAATAGGGAGCATTGCCTAACATGACTGTGTTATGTGTTGAAGAGTGTTGCACCGCCCCATGATAGGCCTCTACCCCTGAGGTATATCATGTGAGTGTGGATGACGTGGGATACTGAAGTGTGACCTTACAGCAGGTGTGTGGTAATGCCATATGTAGCATGTTAAGGTGTACTGCGTATGATAAACGTGTTATGTTGTGTACAGCTGCAGCAACTATGCCTATCCAATGTGCAGTACGGTGTTGCCACAACTGTGTCTGATGCTCTGTGTATTGCATGTCATTGAGGCAGCTACTGACATTACTGAGCTGTGCAACGTCTTACAGAAAACATGCACGGCATGCATTATGCGTAGGTGTGTTATGTGTACATGGCCTACACCTCACCTATGGCATGCACATTTCATTACCAACATTGCAGTTATACCACACTCACCAGCATGGATCGTCTGCCCTGCTGTCATACCAGAGGGACCTACGAGAATATGAGAGAGTTTGTCAGTGGCCACAACTGTGGCATTGCTACTGTGGGTTTGCTAAACTACAGTAGAACAACAGTCGACAGTCACAGGTGTACAGATAATATTCCAAAAATCAGTATTGCACAACACTAGGCAGCACAACTGCTAAACTAACAGCACCCATCCCACATAGACATAATCTAACAATACAGGTAACTGTAGTCTACAGATAGGGCATGTTACCTGCACGCTCCATGTGAACATGCTGGGTGGCTCCGGCCTCCATAACAACACATGTCTGTGGGAGTTGCTGTTGTTGTCCAGGAGCCACCATGCTTAGGAGCAGCTCCTCCACTCTGGTGAGGGGGGGATGAATGGCCACCCCACCACCTGTGGCAAGCTGTTGTCTATGGATATCAGACGCACGCCGCCAGACACGTCTAATTAAATCACTGCAGTGATGGCGTACCTGCTCATATGTCCGGTTATGCATGCCTATGTCATTTACTCGACGAACAAGATCTTGCTACAGTGCAGTCCGCTCATGCTGGTGCTGGCTGCTTCTGGAAAACAGCAGTGTGTAGTGCTGCACCAGGCTTTGCTGGATCTCCTCTTCCTCCGCTGCTGTGTAACAAGGGTTACGTTGGTGGGCCATCAGGCTGAAAGAGAAATGAATATGTGTGAGTGAGTCCTGTGGCACACTTTACACCCTTAACCAGTGATATCACTTCACTGCCATATATACCATCCGTTTGTCTGTCAGAGGATACACACATTCAATACCACATATTGGTTCTCAGGCCACAACTGACTAACAGTGCCTGGCAAACTCTATATATCAAACTGCTATACAACAGTACCCGGCACACTGTTTGTGACACAATGCACAACCTCGCCACAGGGGTATATATCACGCTAATGCACGAACAAAGATGTCATCCATTGCAATGAATGTAAAGTACAGTTACAGTAGTACCAGTAAACCACCCTAGTTGTTGATGCCATAGCCCTGCCTAACATATGTGCACAGTTGTTAATATAGGTGGTATACTGCTGTAGCAGAGTATATATGTTGCAAGAAACACACGTATACCCTGTAACACACATATGATTGTGGCCATGGTACAGGCATAATTACAGACACATCAGACAAACATGCAACACACCACTGTATGCCAACACAGATGAGCTTTACCTGTGTACCATACAGTACTGTGTGCCACTACTTACAAACCCGTATGCCTGAGTTATGTCCTCTGTGCAGACTACAGGAAACACACAAGACAGTGTTTCCAAGCAATTTGAACACACACCATACTGTGCTGTTTAGGCCTACAGCTTCAGGTAGTACTACAGTTCATATGGGAGTCGGATTCACCAGCAGTACCACTCACTAAGCATACATGTATTGCTTTAGCCTACAATGGGATACCACAGTCGTCAACAAGGAACTACGTCACATCATATGCCATACTACTATGTCTGCCTAACAATAACATACACATCTTTTGCTGGCCTCACAGCTAGGATAGACATTACCATGTCAGATACAACTTCACACTATGCTATCACACCTTTACAGACCATGCACACATTCAGCGTTACACTTACTCAACCTCACATAGCAGGTATTGCATTGAGTACATGTGTGAGTGCATAGTGTCTTAGGTAGGTGATATGCTATTGGCCCTAGGGCCTACAGCAGCCTAGCCATATGCTACCCTGGCCTTTGCCACACATGTACTTTGATTTCACTTGCCCCTGTCAACCAGAACCACAGAGGGGATTCCTGGGGTGTATTACCAATCTCCCAAACAATCATCAGGGGTATTTATGACAACTGCTAATGAGGAGCCTTGTTTGCTATTGCTAGGTGGTCTAGTCCAGAGTATGGCATATCTCCGAGAGCATGTGCTGTTTAGTGAGCTGACGAGGTTTAGGGCCCTAGAGCGTGTAGCCCGGAGGGATTGTGATATGTTGACATGGTGGTTGTCACACAGCTATGGGTCTGACATACCTCTGTATGTCCGGCAGAGGTCACCTCTGTGTGGGCGGTATGCAATACAGTCTAGCTGTGGTTTTGTGAGTCAGTCTGCATAGGGCATTTGTTTGAGGCCAGTATTACCCTTTGTGAGGTATGTCTGTGGCCTTTCCACTTGCTGTAGTTGTCATGTGAGGTACATACCACACGCAGCATTGTGATGAGTAGAGGGGAACACTGACCTATATTTCCCTAGATGACATACCTGTTGTCATGACACATACCACATAGACAGATTACAAGTCTAGTGTGGCACTGTCTTTATCAAAGGGGAGGCTACTGTCCACCTGTGTCCCATGTTCCCTTATCACACCTACAGTGTTAGGTAGATTTCTACCCATGTGGTAGTTAATGGGTACAGTGTTTTGGAAAGGAGGAATGGCACTGCAGTATCGACACTTGTCTACAGTCCATGCCTTGGTCACCACACACCTGTTGCAGTACATATGACCCCGTGTCTTTCTCTCTCTCTCTATATGTATATATATATATTTATATATATATATATATATATATATATATATATATATATATATATATATATATAGATAGATATATCTATCTATCTATATATATATATATATATAGATATATCTATCTATATATATATATAGATATATAGATAGATCTATATATAGATATATCTATCTATCTATATCTATATATATATATATATATATATATATATATATATATATATATATATACATAGATATATATTATATATATATATATATATATATATATATATACACATACATGTACACATCCATTGCTCTACATATAGATGTACATATAGGCACATGTACAGTCCACCTTTCATGGTGGAGAGATCACTTATGCGACATATGTGGGATGTACAGTTATGTGATTATATTGCACAGTGTTGTGCAGAATGCATTTTGGTGTCCTCAGCCCATGTAGCTTTAGCAGGCCTCAATGGCTGTAATACAGCAGATCTGACAAATCAGTCCAACAGCGTTTAACCACCACATGGCATATATCAGCACTGCATGCTGTTTTCTATGCCTCACACTACGACCCACATAGATATACGCACATAACAACCTTCAACGACATATATGTGTCCACCCTTCACTAACAGTTGCAGTATGTCCCTTGCCCTATGCACATGTGCAGATACAGATAGATACGTACTGCTGCCACATATGGATGATTTGCAGTGTGTAGAGTACTCTTCAGGAACATCTACTACATGTCAGCACATACATATGAGTTGCATACCTTACCTTTGTTTTCCCTGCTCCGTCTGTTGTTACTGTTTTGTTTTTTTGTTTGTTTTTTTTTGTTTTTTTTTTTTGGTTGTTTGTTTTGGGTCTTCTCTGTCTGTTTCTGTCTCTGTTTCTGTCTCTTTTGTCTGTGTCTCTGTCTCTCTCTCTCGCTCTCTATCTCCCTGTTCCTGCAATGATATTACTGCATGCGTGGACAGCAGGTACAGCCTGCTTTTCTAGGTATCTGCACATGTGCATGTGACAGCCTCTGCACCAATTGCTGCCCACCATTCAGAAATTGCATGCAGCCTGCTGTATGGTGATTGCAGTACTCACTGTGATTGCAGCCCACTGCTATAAAATGCTAGGTTAGGTAGGCGTAGCCCTTTCAGCTTTCCAAGGTGGGGCCCATGCTTGTTTGCTCTGGACACTGTTGTGTCAGTCAGAAGGTTGGTATATGTCTCTTATCTGAAGCTAGGGTTGTAGCCAGTGATATGCATGTTGTACTCAAACCTGAATGTTGATGCTTCCAGTACACACTTCTCAGTGAAGACATGTACTCACCCCTCCAAATGCTAACACAGGATACATGGGAGTATGTACTTTCTTTCTGAATTAGACAATTAACTGCCATGCAAATGTGGTTATTGCAATGTATTCCAGTGGCACATGCACTGTTTGTGAACTGCTATACTGTAATTATTAAGTTACTCACTTCTGAACAGTTTGTGGTTTGTTTGTGTTGACATTAGCACAGGCTGCTCAGCACAACTGGACATATTTCAGTACTGAGTATGCCTACCTACACCCTTGTTTTTGCCTGAATACACAGGTATGTCATACCTTTGGGTCGGGGTGCAGAACTGCAAAGAGCATTTTTTATTATCGTGTGAGGTTTATCTTGCTGAACATACAGGGTTCTGTGTACCTGTTAGTCTATCAAGGCAAGTAGTCTGTCTGCGTAGCTCCCACCTGTGGACATATCCAGATGGTAGCTAGAGGTTAGCCTATTATTCTTTGTCTGTGCACCACACCAGTCTTTTCAGCACTGGCACAATGGCATTGTCACAGTTGGTTGCTAGCAGTACATGGCTACATCCTGTCATATTTCTGTGTTGTACTCCTACATAAGGGCATGCTTGTGAAACTCCTTCCAAAGCTATTTTCAGAGTGTGTAACAGTAGGAATGCTGATATGCCTGTGTGTTTCTGCCTCTGCCAGGCCTCAGATACTCTCAGGTATATATTTGAACGGCCTCAGTGAAAGGTACATATAAGTGAGATACACCTGCAATATATTACAGACATATTGCAGTTGAGACTTTCTTGGGAATCGGAGCATATGTATTACTACACCTTTTCTGACGTGCAAGCAGTGTCTACTCTCACCTATTGACATTATTCATTAAGTGTGATTCCCCACTTTTCTGCCTAATGTTAGTACTTTTCAGAGTAATTCAGAGGGGCTCAGCTAACATTTGTTTACAAATCAGGGACAGCCCTGTAAAGCAGCCACAGTTGGGGAGTCTGGCCTCTGCCCTATTCAACTTTGGCAGTGTTTATCCTGGTCGGATACTGTGTGGTGTTTGTAAGGTGCTACTGTAACATTATTCCCTATTAGAATGACTGGTTCTCTTTTCACAGTCATGTCATGCAATTCCACAACAACTGTTGGTAAAGGCCAACAGAACAGGATTTGTGTTATGCCATTCCCAATTCCCATTTACATTCCCTCATTGTAATGCATGATATATTTATTTAAGCACCAAGTTATTTGTATATCTGCTTTGGCTTACTGGTAATTCATGCAGTCTATTGTGTCAATGGTCTGGGGTTCGAGACTGGCAGAGGTTTTTCCTTTTGCCGCTGAGCAGAACAAGGGCCCTGACATAGAGTGACTAAGGCACTTTTAAGCAGTTGTAAGTGGGTTTGCGCACACATGTACACACTCGCTCAAACCCAGTTACTGCCGCTTAAAAGTGCTTACTCCCGCTAACCCCTGCGCTAATTTCTTTTAAAGAAAAGAAAATGGGGAGATAGGAAAATGGTGAAAAAGGGGGCACAAAGAGGGACAGACAGTAGGTAAACAAGCTCGGGATGTGCAGGACGGGTGTAGGCAAGGTCCATAGCTGTCCATTTCTTTACCAGCAACAGCTGTGCATATGCAATAAATTTGGAGTGATATTTGAAACCTTCCACCCCTGGGAGAGGGGTGAGGACAACAAAGTATGCTGTACTGCCAATTATAATTATCAGTTTATATGTCCAGCGGACACGTGTGCGAAATGGGCAGCTATGTATGGGGTGTAATTTTTTTGTGGGTACAGATTGCCCTTTTTTTTTTTTTTTTTCAGGTGAGAGTGGAAATTGAGGTAGAGGAAGTAGGTATGTTTGGGGAGGTAGGTTGGGGAGGTTAACAGACAAGACAAACAGGACGCATACAGGGGCGGTGCATGACACATGGGGTGGGTGAACACAATTGACGGGGACGGATGTTTGGAAATCGCAAGCCCATGAGCCCACAGATGGTAACAGTGGAACTGAGATCCCCACCCATGGGCAGTTACCACTGCACCTTCACAGCCCCGAGGGTGGCTGTGCTAGGGGATGTGTAGGATGGGCAGGCTCACCCGTGAGATGCGCCACTCTCACCTCGAGCTGGCATAGGGGATCAGCGACTGAATGCTGGATCTCCCTATGCACCACAGCCCGGACCCTTCGAAGGGTGACAGGTGGCCCTTCTCCGCCCACGCTTGCACCCGAAGGTGGCACAGGACCAACGGAGGAGGGGAGCCCGGGCTAGGCACCGGACCTGCTGGTGCCAGATGCACTCACCAGCTGAGGAGGGATAGGTGGGTCCGCTGGGACCAGCCTTCCCATACGTTCTGTGATTAGGTATGTTTAATTACAACATAAACAACAGCATTCCAGATTAGTTGTAACAGCATGCAGTAATATTCCCATTAACCCAACACACCAAGGTTCCAACAGTTGAACAGCAAGCATAACACATGCATATATTGAATGACAGTGGATATTCCAACAGCATGCAGGGATGATTGGTAGCAACAGGCCACTATGATTGTGGTGTTTGAACAGGGCACATGCATCAAAGTGAATGCAAATATTTATAGAACAATAGGACATATGTCCCAACAAATATTTTGGATTACACATACCCATTGAGGTGTGGAATTGCATGGTTTATGCACATACAGTAGGGTGTAGAAAGAAACCTCAATTAACATCTTATAAGTACTTTTAGTCTACACTACATTCCTAGTGACTGCAAGTGTAAATCCCCTACATATATTATTACACTTGCCAACATGCATTAGGTTGTGTAATGGGTTTGGCTAGTTCAATATATACCTGACCTATATCTGACATACTAACTGTCCAAGATGCAGATGTTACTGCTACATATTTCTTGATTTCATTTATATTTCTTTATCTACATATCTGGATGTTTTCACGACCTTTTCACTTCAATTTGTACAAAACCCTGCATTTCTTGAAGCACACTCACATTTCTGGGGAACAAATTAACATGCTACTCGTGTGCCAGATTTACTTATGCATGCCAGCCAGTAACTGACTGTTGAGGACTGTATATATGCTTCACAGCTACTAGCACTTCCATCACCCACTTTAGATGGGACTGCACAACTCTGGGTTGCCAGCACTTAATAAACTTATTAAAACAGTACTATTTGTATAATGCAAGGGTACAACAACATTTCAAAGTAAGTGACACAGACACATTCCGGGTTTTATACCTTTATTAACTACATTACACACTTTTCCACAGGCTCGCTCCTTTATTTGATATAACAGTGCATATGGAAGACATATTCAAGACATATTATACCTTTATTAATAGATTAGAACAGGCTCGCTCACTTATTTTATATGACAGTACCTGCAGAGATATTATTCAGGACATATTTTACCTTTCTTAATGGGTTACTACACTCTTTTTCTGGCTCTCTGACTTTTTATATGACAGTACATGCAGAGGACTTATTCAGGGCATTTTATGGCTGTATTATTGGACTACAACACTTTCTTTCATGCTCTCTCCCCTATTTTATATAACAATACATGCAGAATAATCACTAACCTGCCTGGTGGCGCAGCCTTAGCAGCCTATCTGCATAGGCTTGCCGATTTGCTGCACAGTCACCTGCAGCTGTGAAGTAAATGAAGGGATATTGAGACATACCTATCCATTATACAGAATCAATTATCAATTCTTACATACTGCATTCCATGGCTACCTACTCAGTTGTGGGGCATCGTGCATCCCACGGGCCTCCTGTATCCATTGGTTCAGGCGGCCCTGCTTCCATCTCTTCAGGTCTGCATGGTGGTGACAGACCTGCTCACCAGTCCGAGGAACACCTGTGACACTGGTGAGGTCATGAGCTAACCGGTTCCAAGCCTCTGCCTTGTACTCCGTCCCTTGGAACTGGCCCTGCAGGAGTCTTGACTCATGACGGTGGACAAGGAGCCAAACCATGTATTTCGACTCCTCGATGCCCCAACGTTGCGCTCGGAAGCGTGTACCCTCTCTAGCACCAGCCATTCTAATTGCAGATGTGAGCTACAATCAGTTATGGCGAGTGTTCCCGCCTATGGGGCTTAAATATACCGCATTTCCCGCACTTTTTTGTGATTGGCCATTTTTGAAAATTCTCTGCTGACTGCAGACCTGCTTAGTAATGGTTAATCTACCATTTCTAAGTATATGTATGTTAACAGTGGCTGTTTCTCCTAAGCTGTCATGGCTTAGTGGTTCAGTACTTTGATTATGGTGCACAGAGTCCTGGGTTCAAACCTTGTCATTCATTTTATTTTAATACTGTCCAGACAAGCTAGGGGGTGTGGCTGTGTTTAAGCAACTTTGCTCTACGTTGCTCCACGTTTCCCTATGGTGCCCTGGATGGCGCGGCACACATGTCCGCGCAAACAGGTTGCGCTGGTTAAAGTGCTATTTAGCTATGGGCACCTCTATTGCGCTGGGTACAGTGCTATTTAACTATGGGCACCTCTATTGCACTGGGTACAGAGCTATTTAACTATGGGCAACTCTACTGCGCTGGGTAAAGAGCTATTTAACTATGGACAACTCTATTGCGCTGGGTAAAGCGCTGCTTAACTGCGGGCAATTATATATCAGGATCCTTTAAAAATATATATTTTGTTCACTGACACACAGGCCATTTCACTGCTTTTTACTAATATTTTAATCATATATGTCAGGTATTATTTCATATACCGATTTAAAACATAAATAAGAAGGGTAGTGGTGGGACTCGAACTGTGAATGCCTCCTCTTTGTGCGAATGCTCTACCATTACACTATTGCTATTTGGTGTGATTTGCATAAACATTCTTTCTTATGCTCTTCCATGTCAGAATTGCTAACTGCAGCTAAGCAATGGGCACACCCGCGCAAATACGGGCAGCTATTTTGGGAATTTAAAAAAATTAAAATTAATGTTTTACATTTTATAACTGTGATGGGGGTTTACAATGTCAGGGAGTCTGGTGTTGGGTGCATGGACATTTGAGCGGACTCGCTCTTGTGTGTTTTCATTTTACTTTTTGAACCCTTGCAGGGGCGTGGACATTTAGACTGCTCGGCAGTCGGACACTCCCCCTGCTTTCCTACACGGTCCATGTTAGACTTACGGTTGAGTCAGCGTGCCCTCATGAATATTCATGGCACGCTGACATCATACTGTTCAACTGCAGCCTCCGAGTAAGACTTATTTAGTCTTACACGGAGGATTCGTGAATCCGGGGGCGAGTCTTTGTAAAACGTGCTAATACATCTAACATGTTGGATACCACTCAACCTTTTTCACCAAAATGTTGGATGCAGTGTGTCACATAAGTAGGCAAAATGAGTGACTCAAGAACCCAATAAATAATCAAAGTGCAAAAACTTGCTATAATATACTATACACATGCATTTTATGTTTGTAGATTACTAAGCTTCATAAATCATTACAAATTTATGTTTATAAACATTAGACAATGTGGAAAAAAAAGAAGTTATGTTCTTACCATAACGTTCCATGTTTGTAGTCCATCTCGCCCTTCATTCTTACATATGGGTTCGGAGCAGATCCTCGGCTCCGACTCGGCCGATTACAAAGCTCGAAGTCTCTCAGTTGGCTCGTGGCAAGGTAGGTATCCCATAGTGCACTAGTAAGAATCCCCAGATCTTGTTTGCTGCTGTCTAAAAATGTGATAGAAAGGTATTTCCACAAGGAACAACAAAGATGAAAAGTCTCCATCCTATGGAAGATATTTACTATCTTGTCTCCAGATCCTTCAAGGATACATGGACGGGGGTAGGTGGGTGTGGGTTCGTAAGAATGATGGGCGAGATGACTACAAACATGGAATGTTATGGTGAGTACATAACTTTTTTATGTTCTGTAGTCCTATCTCGCCTTCATTCTTACATATGGGACAACGTCTCTAGCACCTTTTTCTCGAGTGGCTCACAGGAATATACTCCTAAGAAACGTGGAACCAAAGGAGGCTCTATCCCTGGAGGCTAAGTCCAACTTGTAATGAGTAATAAAGGTATGAGGGGAAGCCCAAGTTGTTGCTGCACATACACTGTCAATTGGAATTCTGGCCTGAAAGGCAGCAGATGTGGATACGGATCTGGTAGAATGAGCTTTAATTTTAAACAGGAGATCTTTGCCATTAGAAGAGTAAATAAAAGATATACAATTTGAAATCCAGTTTGACAATGTTATCTTGGAGACTGGCATACCTTTTCTTGTTTTGGAAAAAGATACAAACAATTGGCCTGATCTCCTAAACTCCTTGATTCTATGTAGATAGAACCATAACTGTCTGTGAACATCAAGCTGATGAAACTTATATTCCGCTTTGTTTGAATGATTAAGAAAAAAGACTGGCAGTTCAATAGTTTGATTCATATTAGATTGAGAACAAACATTGGGGATGAAGGACGGATTTGTACGAAGAGAAACTGTCTCTATGAAAAATCAAGTAAGGAGGTCTGACGGAGTGCTTGTAACTAAAAAATGGTCTTCCATGAAAGGAACTTTAATTCACAGGTATGTGCGGGTTCCAAAGGCAGGGAAGTAAGTTTGGACAGAGCAAAATTTAGATCCCAGGGAGATACAGGTTCTTGAAAGGGAGGTCTTAGCAAGGTAGTGCCTTTCAAAAATGATTTACACAATCTGCGAGCCATATGATTAGGTTTGTGCTGTCCCAAATGAAAATTGGAGATCACTGTTAATTGAACTTTGATTGTAGCAGCAGCTGATCCCTGATGAAAAGTTTGGTTAGGAATTCTAACACCAAGGGAATGGAGGTTGTATAAGGATCTACGTTTTTTTCTCGTGCCCAGATAGAAAATCTTTTCCATTTGCTAGCGTACAATTTTCTCGTACAAGGCTTGTGAGAAGATGTCAGGATATGTGTAACTGCAGGTGAGAAATCATGAAAGCTGACTAGGGATGGAAATGGAGCAGCCACATTGTCAAGTTGAGGGTGTGGAGGGTGCCTGACATGTGTCAGAAGGTCTGGCACTGGGTCCAGAGTCCATGGATCATCCAGAAGGTGAGGCCCGAGAAAGGGGAAACCAAATCTGACCGAGGCCAGTAAGGTCTTTGCTTTCCTAATCACTTTCAATATTAACGGAAAGGGAGGGAAGGCATAAAGAAGTCTAGAGGGCCAACTGTGAAGTGCGTATCTCGGTGTCTCCCCGGGGGGGGGGTGTGGGGGGGTGGGGATAAGGGAGAAGTAGTTGCTGCATTTGGCGTTCATTGGGCTGGCAAACAGAGCACAGCAACGCTGTCCCCATTTGTGGAAAATCTGTTACGCTACTTTCCAATTCAGAGACCACTCGTGAGGCATCAAGATTGCCCTGCTGAGCTTGTCGGCTATTACATTGGTTGTCCCCGGGATATGCGTTGCAACTAGAAAGCATTGGGAAGATATCACCCACTGCCAAACACGAAGAGCCTCTGGACACAGGGGGTAGGATCTTGTTCCTCCTTGTTTGTTTATATTCCATACCACTGACATATTGTCTGATTGGATTGCTATTGTCCCTAGAGGAAGAAAGTCGTGAAGTGCTTGCAACGCTAGTAGCACTGCTCTCATCTCTAGAACACTGATATGCAAGTGAGCCTTGTGTTCTTGCCATGTGCCTTGGAATGTCCTGCCTAGATAATGCCCCCCCCCACCCTATCTGAGAGGCATCCATGGTCACAGTAGCAATGGGTTGGCGAGGAATGAATGGTGTCCCTATTGTTAGTTGACTGGACTGGATCCACCAACGAAGGTCCTTTTCACAAGATTCTGTTATCAAAATAGGATGAGAGTTATAGTAGAGGCCATGGTTCCTTGAAGTTTGAACACTGTCTTCACTTTGACTTTGTGTTGGGGAAGTTGGCTGTATAGTTGCTGTCTTAGATTTTGTATTCTGTCTGCAGAAAGGTGAGCCATCATTGCGACTGTGTCTATTTCTGTACCTATAAAAGTCACATATTGAGAGGGCGACACGGCAGACTTTTCCCAATTTACAGTAATCCCTAGCTGAGTGCAGACTTGGATGGTTGAATCCCTGGCTTGTAGAATTAGGTGCCTGGTGGTGGCAGTCAGAAGCCAGTTGTCCAGGTATGGAAACACTTGGAATCCAAGACGTTGTCCAGGTATGGAAACACTTGGAATCCAAGACGTTTCAAGTGAGCAGTTACTACCGCCATACATTTGGTGAAGACTAACTAACTAACATTACTTTCTTCCTTGCCTCTCTTTAAACATAACCTCAAAAACACCTCCAAACACACTGGTTATGCCCCTGCAGCAACCCTGACTAACCATTTCCTTTTACTAATTATAGCTCCCTTTACTACTAATTCCTCCTATTCTCACTTAAATTACTAACACCCAGTTAACGTCTTATATAATAGCACACTTAACATCATAACTAACCCTATACAACCACCCCAGGTCTCTAACGCTGAAATACTAGCTCTAAAAATTCTACTAAATAATCATAAGGGCATTAACCTAATTGTCACCTATATTCCCCCTGGGAACAATGTAAAAACACTAGAGGTCATTCTACATTGGATAGCCAACAACTACCCTCAAGAAACCATTGTCCTGGGCGATGTTAATATTGACTGGAACCAATGCACAGCATAGTCCAACCCCATCCCTGTTAACCTACATGGATTCTCTCAGATAATATCATCTACCACACGTACAGGTAACAATAACCAAAAAGAAAGTATACTAGACTGGATACTCACCAACAGTCATCCCCAGAACTATATGTCTGGAACTCTCCCTAATGATCTTAGTGATCACCTGCTCACATACATCAGGAAAGACAAAATTAATTGTACAAGCTTACCTATTTATAGGTCTGTCAGATCCAAGAAAAACTTTGACCCAACTAAATTTCAACTTGAACTCAAATCATGTAACTGGACAAAACTAAAGTTCCTTCCCCTTGATGAGGCAGTGTCATCATTTAACAATTCATTCCTTACTATACTTGACTCGCATGCCCCTAAACGCTCAATAAGAATTAAAACTCAACTAGCACCCTGGCTAACAACAGACACCAAAACCAAAATAACAACTAGAGACAAAGCGTGGGATAAATGGCACTACCAAACTACCCTAGATCGTATCAAATTCCAACAACTTAGAAATGAGACTAAAAAAACCATCATACTAGATAAGAAAAATTACTTCTACAATCTGCAACATAAACATCAGAATAACCCTCAAAAGTACTGGGCAGGCATAAATAAACTTCTCCAACCAGGCAAATCCACTACTCCGACCCTAGGAACATTATCTGACAAGAGCCAAGAAGATATAGCCAATTCATTCAATACTTTCTTCACAGAAACCATCCAGTCATTAGCTAACCAACTTTCTCCTCCCCACACTTCTATAAACACTATACCCGACTCACCACTCTCTTTTAACTTCCAGCCAGTGTCCACATCCTTTATCAGATCCCTTTTGAAAAAACTAAAGCCAACCACCCTTTCAGCCGATCTTCTGCCGGCTGAATACCTGCAAATTGCTGCAGATGTCGTAGCCTACCCTATCTCAATCCTAATTAACAGAACCATAACCGAGGCCTCAATCCCTCAATTTGGAAAATATCCTATGTTATTCCACTCCACAAAGGAGGTTCATCCACAGAACTATCCAACTATAGACCTATAGCCATACTATCACCACTTGCCAAAATTATGGAAAAGTGCATGCACAACCAACTAATGCTCTATCTAACCCAAAATAAACTACTCACAGACTCTCAACATGGATTCAGACCCCATCATAGTACAACCACTGCCCTCCTCTCTTTTACTGAAAACATTAATCTTAACCGAATAATAAAAAATATCTTCCGCTCTCTTCCTGGACCTATCGAAGCCTTCGATATAGTAAACCATCAGTTACTTCTATATACTTTAAAACTCTGTATCTAGATACTCCAGCCCTTGACTGGTTTCAAGCTTACCTCACTGGGAGACAACAAGCAGTAATGTGGCAAAACAAGCTCTCCTGCCTACTACCAAATACCATAGGAGTTCCTCAAGGTTCCATATTAGGACCTCTCCTCTTTTCAGTCTTCATAAGCGACATCCAAACAGTCATCCCTGAAGCCACCTGCATTCAATATGCAGATGACTGACTATAATATGTTCCAATGCCTCTCTTACAAATCTACTAACTACCACCCAACATAGCTTCACCAAAGTCGAAAACTGGCTTGCCAACCATCTCCTGATCTTAAATCCAAACAAAACCAAGTTACTTCTCTTCTACCCAACCAATAGATCTCCGACTGAAAACTTCACTATAAAATCCAATAATGGGACCATCATCTCCCCAGACATCTATACAAAGCTATTAGGAGTAAACATTGACAATAAACTCAGATTTGATATACATATCAACCAAGCCATTAAGTCAGTCAACAAGAAACTTGGGACCCTATATAGAATTAAAGCCTTCCTTACCCCGAATGCCAGGGCAGCCACAGCCCATTCACACCTTCTCTCTACCCTACTATATGCCTCTCCTGTCCTCACTCACCTTAATAAATCTGATCTGGCCAAGCTCTCATCCTGCTATAATCACATTGCCAGGTTCGTTACAGGCCTACCCTACAGAACACACCACTGTACTAACCTGAAAAAGCTTGGATGGATAGAATTCCCACACCTTCTTCACCAGTCCCAACTCATAGAGGCCTTCAAAATCCTTAAACAACCTGAGAATACCCCAGCACTAAAAAGCTTAATGACTCCCTACTCCAATCTAAGCTGCCTTCGCTCAGCAAACAGACTCCTTGTCCAAACAACTAAATCTCTCAATCTAGGTGGTGACGCACTATTTGCCAACACCACTGGTAAAATATGGAACACTCTCCAAAATAACATCACGCTTGCAACTTCAAGTCAATTCAAAAATAGTCTAAAACTCCACTTCAAGTCACACTGGCTATGTCCTTGCTCAAACCCAGACTAGCTCTGTGCCATTAACTAAAACATAAACAACTAGCTAAGATGATAAGTACTTTGTATACTGTGATAAAGAAATATGTATCCTGTCTAACTCTATGTCATTATACTGCCTACCATCCTTGCTAATATGTTATTAATGTTACATTTGTAGTAATCTCAGAAATAGTAATGGCAGTCTTGTACTTGTATGTAAATAGCCTATGTTTTTGTTAAGTTCTTTCAGCTCATTTACTGTACCTAATTATCAATGTAACTCTGTTGGAGCTTTTCTCCCCGGGCCTCCGCTGAAAAAGGACATGTATCCAGTCGGACCATCCCGGTTAACAAATGTAAAATAAATAAAATAAATAATAAAAATAACACTCTTAATGCATTGTTACATGCTAATTCCTTGTAAGATAGACTAACTGATACTCCCAAATTAATATGCCAACACACTCTCTCTAGTATAAGTATTAAACTTATTAGAGTAACTTCCTACTCTATCATATTACTTGTTGTACAGCATACTTTTTATTTCTAGGTAGTATTTCTTGTTGTACTTTTATAATAATCTTTTCTGTTAATTTCTAATTTTTAAATCCTTAAATTTTTAATTTTTACATTTTTAGTTCTATAATTGCCGGAGCTTTTCTCCCCGGGCCTCTACTGAAAATGGAAATATATCCAGTTAGACTAGCCCAGTTAACAAATGTAAAATAAAAATAAATAAATAAAACACCCTGGGGGCTGTGGTGAGACAAAAGGACAGAGCACGAAATTGGTAATGACTGGCTCCCAGCCAGAAGTGTAAATGACTCCTCGAAGCTCTGTCCATTTTTATGTGGTAGTACGCATCTTGGAGGTCTATGGAGCACATAACAGAGGGAGTATAGACTGCAGTGTTACCATTCGGAACCTGGACTTCTTCACTGATTCGTTTAAATTGCCGAGATCCAAAATGGGCTTCCAGTCCCCTGTTCGTTTTGGCACTAAAAAGAATCTGGAGTAAGTTCTGAATCCTATCTGGTCTGCGGGGATGGTTTGGATAAGTCTCTTTTGAAGCAACTTTTGGACTTCTATAGTTGCTTGATCCCTGTGATTGGGAGGAACATCTGGGATTTTCTTGGTGGGATAAGGTGGAAAAGCGAAGGGTATGGAGTATTCTCTGGAAATTATTCTTTGTACCCACTTGTCTTGGGTGATGTCGTGCCAATCTTCTGCATACAAAGATAAGCGACCCCCGAATGGCTCCAGAGAAGCGCAGTTAGGCCCCACTTCAGGAGCGCTGATAGGGACATCCACGAAAGGAATTACGGTCACCCTGGTTTTGCAGAAACCCCCCCTTGCCTCTAAGCGACGTCTAACATTACCTTCCTCCTCTTCTGCCTCTAAAGGAGGAATCACCTTGTGTGTCTGGGAAAAACCTCTGAGATTTCTTGAACCACAATTTCCCGCCTCTCTGATCTTTAGGGTATGGTCTAGAAGGGATGAGAAAAATGTACTTCCACGGCAGAGAGTTTTCCCTTCCTGCTCGCACCTGGTGAGTGTATCTTTTACCTTTGGTCCAAACAGAGAGGAACCGTCAAAGGGAACATTGGTAAATGTAGATTTGAAGGGTTCCGCAAAGTTATACAAGTGCATCCAGGAGCGTCTCCTAAGGGAAACTCTTGAACCCACTGCTCTGCTCTCTCCATCTGCTGCATAAGATATCAGCCTCATGGAGGAGTTAACAGTGGAGTTTAAGGTAGATAACGGAGCAGTAACCTTCCCAGGGACTCCTTCAGCTAAGGTACCTTGGACAGTATCTCCTAGCTCCTTTAGGATATCTCTTTGAAGCCTAGTGGAATGGGTGAGGTAATTCAGCGACCTGAGTGTAAAAGCCACTGAAGAAAAGATACGCATCCCGTATCTCTCCATCGTTCAAGACTCCTTGTTTGGTGGATGGACAGATGAGGATGTTTCCGCTAGTTCCTTCTTTGTGGCTGCTGCCACCACCATGGCATCTACAGACACACCTTTAGTCAAAACCTCTTTCTCTTTGGGGGCTGAAAGAAATTTGTCGGGCCTACTGGGACTGGTTCCATGGCATCAGGAGTCTCCCCACACCTTTCGACTGACTAAATCTAAGAGCTCATCGAAAGGTGGAAACACCCAAGAGGCTGAAGGTTGAAACCCGAAAGCCTTCAGGTACACTGACTCCTCATTAGAAGGGGGTGACAGTGGGCCAGCCGCCTCTCTGTTTCAGGATCTCTAGGATATCTACAAAGGAGATATAATCAGAGGACGACCTAGAGGACCCTTCTGACTCCTCGAGGTCAGTGTCAGAGGTGATGAACTCAACAAGAGATTCTACATGCTTCCTCTTGCAAGTTCTCTTCTGAGGAGGCGCCTCAGAAGGGTATTCTGGGGAGGTCTCGGAAGACTGGGGGCCACCCAATGGGGGCTCCTGAGGCTGCAGGACTCTGCTGTCAAGAGAGAGAGATGGCGCTGAGACAGAGGTCGGAGCTTGAGGGGGAAGAGCATCGGTACCCTTGTGTGGAGCTGAAGACCTAGACAGCACGCTCCTCATCATCTCAAAAGCAGATCTCTCCGGTTCTGAGGACATCTCCTGTTCTGAGGAAGCGGAACTCTAGGCGTAGGCAAGGTACAATAGGAATCATTGTTTTTAGGTCTTGAGAATGTTGACACCATAGGCTTTTTAGATACCACTGTAGTTTCCTCATATGCAGTCTTGCATATGGAATTAAAAGAACGCAGGAAGCCATGAAGCCCAAGGCTTGCAGTATTTGTCTTGCAGATAGAAGGGTTTTTGTGGCCACTTGTTTGAAATAGGTTGTCAAATTAATTTGCTTTTCTGGCATGAGGTAAGCCATCTGGGAAGTTGTATTCAAGCTTGCTCCCAGGAATATAATTTGTTGACAGGGCACCAGTGTGATTTCTTTTCGCTTATGGTGTACCCCAGACAAGTTAGAACCCATTTTACAAAGGCCAGATGATTCAAAAGTATGTCCTGGCTTTCTGCCTGAATTAGACTATCGTCCAGGTATGGGTATATTTGAATATTTTTTTGCCTGCAAAATGCAATAACTGGAGCTAGGCACTTTGTGAATACCCTGGGTGCAGTAGATAAGCCAAAGGGCAGGGCAGATAATTGATAGTGTATGTAGCCTGCTTTGAAGCGTAGGTATCTTCTGCAAGATTCCCTGATTGGGATGAGCAGGTATGCTTCTTTTAAATCTAGTGTTGCCAACCAGGTATCTTTGGCTAGCATAGGAAGTAATTGGTGAAGAGTCAGCATCTTGAATTTTGGAAACTCCAAAAAGGTGTTTAGAGTAGACAGGTCCAGGATAGGACACCATGAATAGTCTTTTCTGGGTACCAGGAAAAGTCTTGAGTAGAAACCTTGTCCCTTTTCCTCTTCTGGTACCAGCTGAATAGACCCATGCTTGAGAGAGAAAGCACTTGTTTTTGGGCCTCTGCCCACTGATTTGGGGGTAGGTCCAGCCACCCACTTGGTGTTGGCAACGTGTGGAAGTGAAATCTGTATCCCTGGGACACTATATTTAAAACCCATTTGTCCTGGGTAATTAGTTCCCAATTCTTTGCATGAAGAGCAATCTTTCCCCCCAAAGGGGCAGTCAGTTGATAAGTGCTTGGAAATTTTAAAAGGAAGTCATTGAGACAGTTTACCATAGGGGGGAGTCTTACTATTCCCAGACTTGGAAGTGGAGGCCCCCCCACTGCTTAGTTCTGAGAGTCCCCTGGGACTGAAACCTGGGGCTTTTGCTGTGTCTGGGTTTGGCTTGTGAAGACCTGGAAGGGGCTGGAAAGGACCAATTCTTAGAGGGCCAGTGCCTACTAAATCTAGGAGGCTGAACTTGTAAAAAATATTTAACAGTTTGCATAGATTTAGCTTTATCTTCCATCTTTTTAAGAACTTCCTCAGCCTTGTTGCCAAACAGGCGGTCCTGATTTAAAGGAGCATCCAACAATTTAGCTTTAACATGATCAGGCAAAGACTGCTCCTTAAGCCAAGCATGCCTTCTGATTACAGACCCAGTAACAGCAGCCCTGCAAGAGGCCTCTAATGAATCAAAATCACATTGCAAAGTATGTTTTCCAACTTGTTCGGCAGAATGCATTAAATCGTGTAATTCTTTATTTTCCACACAGTCAGGAATCAACATCATTTTCTGTTTAAGCAGTCCAATAACATGTTGCTGATATTTTAACATATGAAACTGGCAGTTTAAAGCCCTAATGGCCAAGGTTGCAGAAGTGTAAACCTTCTTACCCCATCTATCCAGCTCCCTGGAGTCTCCATCAGAAGGGGTAGGATTTTAGCAGTAGAAGCCTTAATGCCCTTGGGCCCTGTGAAATAGTCTCTGGATCTGCAACAGGATCTTTGAAAAGGAGCTTGTGGGACTCAGGGACCCTGTAGTATCTGTCAGGTTTTCTGGGAGCAGGAGGCAGGGAATCAGGGGCCAAACTAGATTCCGAGAAAGTATCATCAATAATGTCTAGTACAGGAGGAATAGCTAAAGGCCTATGCTGAGGTAGGAGAAGGAAATCCCTAAGCCTCTTTTTTGAATCAGAAAAATCCTGGCTTTCCCAGTGGAAATGCTCCCTTAGAGTATGTAAGGGTTTCCCCAAAGGAAAAATCCTCAGGAGGGGAAGCAGAGGGAATAGAGTCCCCTGCATCAGAATCCTCATAAGTAGGTAAGGGCAAATCCAGATCATCAGAAGAGTCAGAAAAAACAGAATCCTGATCAGGATATTCAAAATAAACTTCAGTCCTAGGCCTCTTAGAAGGGGTGGGTTGGCTACCACTGATTACAGTTATTAGATCTACAGCCATTCTTATCATTTGTTTTTTAGGCCTAGAGGCCTGAGCGTTGTTTTCTTAGACATGGATCGAGATTTAGGCCTAAGTAAAGAAGGAGTCGTCGGTTTAATATGCAAGTCCATAGGCCTGAATACACCCTCAGAAGCCGGTGCCTACATGGCGGCTACGGACCCATCCAAGGTAGAGACATCCACGGGTTCCATAGTTGAAGCATCTCGTGGCATACCGGACTCCAAATGGGTCTCAGTAGAGGCTGCCAATCAGAAGTAGTGGGTATCAGGGGCTGCGAAAGCGCCTCACTGAGTACCGGCGAACTGGCGACTGGCTTAGGAGAAGCGTCGTCGGCAAATTTGGACCTAGGCGGCCTGTCTCTGTCTTTATCTTTGCGTTTTTTAGGAATCCCGGTAGTCGGATGGCTAATTATAATATAATAATAATTAATAATTAAACTGAGAACCGAAATATTTAGAGGCGAAAATATACAGACAACGGATAGTGCACTGATTAAATAAAGCACAAAACCGACAGCAAGGTACGTCGTGGTCAGGGCCTAGACAAGGAATATAGTACGAATGAAAATCTTTATGAGGTATTTGCTTTCCACAAGTAATGCAATTATTAACTTTTACTGACATTGGTAAGGAGCAAGAAAAACTTTCCCCAATGGGGTACTTAGCTTTAGTTGAAGACTTCGGTTCTGAAACTCGAAAACAAAAATGTCAGGAGTCGGCCGATCGGCACTTGTGAACTGCTTCGGCTTCGGGCACTGCACGGCAAGAAAGACTGATGTAATGGCGTCATCTGCATGTTTTATACCTCTGACGACCTGACGTCATGGAAGAAGGGACAGCAACCAACACAGGACCCAAGACTTTGTTAATCAAGCCGAATGACGGCTACATGCAAGCAGATAACCCAAATGTAATGACTGCAACAGTGAAACATGAAGAAAGTACAGTTTTGTACCTACCATAAATGTAGATGTTCGAGTGCTAATACAGCTGCAGTCATAACAGATGGGTTATCCTGCCGTCAGGCGGGTCCTCGGTCGGCCGAATTCCAAAGTCTAGGTCCGGCGTTGGTTGTCGTCACTTCTTCCCTGACGTCAGTGCGGCAGGGGTATAAAAGAACCAGCCGACGCCATCTTCTTCAGTTTTTCTTGCCCCAGATGTCAGGTGCCCCCAGAAGGAAGGCAAAACATAAACTTATGTAATAATGCAATATATTATAATCAAAAAACAGTAGTTTGCAAGCAAATACACCATAAAAGAATACCCCAATCAGGTTGTATGAGAAGGTGTTTGTCATAAGGCCTGTCCCAAGAGGGGATGGAGGGAGGGAAACCTGGACTGCAGCTGTATTAGCACTTGAACATCTACATTTATGGTAGGTACAAAACTGTACTATGTTCATCGTGCATACAGCTGCAGTCATAACAGATGGGTAGAATCCCAAAGCTAAAAAGGGGTGGCAGGCACTAAGTGGAACTAAGAGGAGCAAGGATGCCCTGCAAGACTGCTGTGGCAAAGCCCGCTCTAGATTTAGAGTAAAGTGGAAGGTGATAGTGCTTGGAGAAAGTGTGCACAGAACTCCAAGTGGCTGCTTCCAAAATATCCTTGGTAGGAACCCCCCTGAGGAAAGCTGCAGAGGTAGCTGTGGCCCTTGTGGAGTGGGATCTGATGCTTGAAGGCACAGTTTTTCCATGAAATGAGTAACAGAAGCGTATGCAGTGGGCTATCCATTTTGAGATTGTCTGTTTGGAGATGGCCTTTCCTTGAGCACCTGTAGCATAGGACACAAAGAGTTGCTCGGATTTTCTGAATGGCTTTGTCCTGTCCAAATAATAACAAAGTTGTCTGTGAATGTCCAAGGAATGTAGTAGTCTTTCCCCTTTGTTTTGTGGGTTAGGGTAAAAGGTAGGTAAGTGGATAGTCTGATTTCAAGGCTACACTGGATACTACCTTTGGCATAAAGGAAGGGTTGGTTCATAAGGAAACTCTGTCCTGATGGAAAATGATGAAAGGTTGCACAGCCATGAGTGCCTGTAGTTCCGAAACCCTGCGTGCTGAGGTGATAGCCAGAAGGAAGGCTGTTTTCCATGACAAATATTGCAGTTCTGCTGAAGCAGCTGGCTCAAATGGAGGCAGGGTCAGTTTTTCCAAAATGAAGTTGAGGTCCCAAGCAGGTACTGGTGGTTTCCTTGGGGGTTTTATATTCTTAGCCCCTCTGAGGAACTGTCTTAAGAGAGGATGAGAGAATAAAGGAGGATCTGTGTTGTATTGTGCAGAAATGGCTGAAGCATGGATCTTGATGGAGGAGAAGGAAAGTCCACTGTTTAACATCTCAGCCAGGTACTGTAATATTTGAGGTAAATTTATTACCCAAGGATTCTGGCCCTTTTTCTGATTCCAGGCACAAAACCGTTTCCATTTGGCAGAGTAGGCTTTTCTAGTAGAAGGTCTTCTGGCCTCCAAGATGACATCCTGCACCTCCTTGGAGAGGAGGGTCTGTTGGGAAATCAAGGGATTCTCCATGTGGCTAGATTGAGGCTTTTCAGCTGACTGTGAGGAGTTTTGAAGTTGTGCTGGGACAACAGAAGAGGCACTAGAGGCAGGATCCATGGTGGGGAATGCGTCAGGCTCTTCAGGAGTGGATACCAGTGTTGTCTTGGCCAGTCTGGAGCAATGAGAATCATGTTTGGCCTTTCTACTCTGGCTTTTAATAGAACTTTGGGCAGCAGAGGAAGAGGTGGAAAGGCATAGACTGTCAATGTTGTCCAGTTGAAAGAAAGTGCATCCACTTTCCAGGCCTGTGGATGATAGGTCCTTGAGCAAAATTTTTTCAGTTGGTAATTTCTGTGGGTAGCAAAGAGATCTATGTCTGGCTGTCACCATGCCTGAGTTATCTTTGCGAAAACTTGAGGATGCAACTTCCATTCATGTGGATCTGTCATATTTCTGCTTAGGCTGTCTGCCAGTGTGTTGTCCTTCCCTGGCAGGAATTGTGCTTGAAGTTGGATTTGCAATTCCAGAGGCGTGCTCCAAAGGGACATGGCTAGTCTGCACAGGGGGTATGAATGAGTTCCTCCCTGTTTGTTTATGTACCACATCACTGTGGTGTTGTCTGTCCTTATCAATAGCTGGCTTGGATGCAGTAGGTCTTTGAAGGCCATAATAGCATTTTGCACTGCTAGCATTTCCTTTTGATTGATGTGCAGGTGCTTCTCTTTTTGGGACCATTTTCCCTGAATGCACTGATCTGTCATGTGCGCCCCCGAGGCATAGTCCAAAGCGTCTGTTGTGATGAGTTGATTTGCTTGAGGTATGCAGAAGGGGAGACCCATGTTTCTTTGGCATGCTTGAGCCCACCACAGAAATTCCTTTTGAAGACATGGAATGAGTGGTATAATTGTTTCCAAACTGTGGCTGTGTTGAGACCATACGTTTTTTAGGTACCATTGAAGTTTCCTCATATGCAGCTTTGCACATGGGATCAGCAGGATGCAAGATGCCATGAATCCCAGAGCCTGCAGGACTTTCCTTGCAGTCAGCCTGGTGAAAGTTGCCATTTTGCTGAAGTATTGAGATAGTTGCCCTTGCTTCTCTGGCGTGAGGTAGGCCATCTGGGTGTTTGTATTCAAGCTGGCACCCAGCAAAATTATTGTTTGAGAGGGTATTAGTTTTGATTTCTTTTTGTTGACTGTGTATCCCAGAAAGTTCAACAGTTTTATTACAAACGCCAGGTGTTTCAGAAGTATGTGCTTGCTGTCCGCTTGGATCAGGCAGTCGTACAGATATGGGTATATTTGTATCCCTTGAAGTCTGCAGAAGGCAATTACTGATGCCAGGCATTTTGTAAACACTCTGGGCGCAGTAGATAAGCCAAAGGGCAATGCAGAGAATTGATAATGGGTTGAACCTGCAAGACATCTGAGGTATCTTCTGCAATCTTGTCTGATAGGGACATGCAGGTATGCCTCCTTGAGGTCCAATGTTACCAGCCAAGACTCCTTGCCCAGCATGGGAAGAAGCTGCTGCAATGTGAGCATCTTGAATTTTGTGCAGTAAATATGTGTTTAGGATGGATAGGTCTAAAATAGGTCTCCAATCTTTGTCCTTCCTTGGTACCAGGAATAGTCTGGAATAAAAACCTTGACCTTGTTCTTCTGCAGGTACCTCTTGAATAGCTTTCATGTCCATGAGAGCTGAAATTTGTTTTTGTGCCTCTGCCCTTTGATTTTGTGGCAGGTTTGGCATGCCTCTCATTTTTGGAAGGGTATGAAAGTGGAATCTGTAGCCTCTGTCTATAATGTCCAGGATCCATTTGTCTTTTGTGACAATATGCCAATTTTTTGAAAATAATGCCAGTTTTCCGCCTAAAGGTGCTGCCATTAAAGCTTTGCTTGGCATGCAAAGGGGAAAGTCATTGTGTCTGCTTTCTGAATGACTGTGATCTCTCTTCTCCACCTCTTGGGGTAGGTGCTTGCCATTGTCTGGCTCTGAATGATCCTTGAGATTGCCCTCTACCCCTCGGGCGCCTGTATCTGCCTCTTTGAGGTCTGTCCGTGGCTGGAAAGGACCAATTTTTTGAAGGCCAGTTTCTGCTGAAACGTGGAGGTTGTACCTGTAGGAAATCTTTCACTGTTTGCATTGATCTTGCCTTTTCCTCCATTTTCTTTAGTACATCCTCAGCTTTAACACCAAACAATACATCTTTTTGAAGAGGTGCATCTAGTAATTTTGCTTTGACATAATCTGGTAAGGTTTGCTCTTTGAGCCAAGCATGTCTACATATGACAGACCCTGTAACAGCAGCTCTACATGAGGCCTCTAAAGCATCAAAACCACACTGCAAGGTATGTTTACCCACTTGCTCTGCACTATGCAACAAATCCTGCAACTCCTTTAAATCTGGTTGCTCAGGTTGTGTGTCATTTTGCTTTTCAATTGAGATAACAAAAACTGTTGATACTTTAACATATGGAACTGACAGTTTAATGCCCTCATGGTTAAAGTGGCCGAGGTGTACACCTTTTCCCCCCACCTTTCTAAAGCTCTGGAATCTCTCTCTGAAGGTAATGGATTTTTAGCAGTAGAGGCCTTAATTCCCTTGGGACCCTGTGAAATAGTTTCTGGGTCAGCAGCATGGCTTTTGTATTGGAACTGGTGTGAATCAGGAACCCGGTAATACCTGTCAGGTTTAACAGGAGCTGGAGGTAAAGAATCTGGGTTGAGGCTGGCTTCTGTGTACACATCATCTAATACATCTAAGACAGGAGGGATAGCCAGAGGCCTGTGTTGGGGAAGCAAGAGAAAATCCCTGAGCCTTTTCTTGTAATCTTGGCCTTCCCAGTGAAAGTGTTCCCTCAAAGTATGTAGGGTTTCCCCAAAAGAATAGTCCTCAGGGGGGGGAGACCGAGGGAATGGACTCCTCAGCATCAGAGTCTTCAAAAGGGGAATATGAATATTCCTGGTCCTCAGAATGTTCTGAGGCAATAGAGGCTTGATCTGAGGAAGGGTAGTCTTCCTCCAATCTGGGCCTTTTGTCCGAGGGGGGTTGAGAACCCCTGATAAGAGTAATCAAATCCTCAGCCATTTTGAGCATCTGTTTTTTAGGCATGGGGCCTTGAGAGGGGGTCTGTGGTCCTTGTTTTTTAGTTTTCATGGCTGCTTTAGATTTTGTGGAAGCCTTAATGGAAAAGGAGGAAGGCCTGAACACACCTAGAGAAGTGGCAGGCCTGTCTAAACTCTGAGTTTCCCCGCCAAAAGTGGCATCGGTATCTTTAGTCGGAATGGGGGCCGAGGAGCCTGCGACCTCGGGCACAGAAGACACCGGTAATGAAGCGTCATCGGTACTCAGGGGTGGCGTAGGCACCTCGCTGAGAACTGGAGCACCGGTAGTCGGCTTTAGCGTGGTGTCGGTAGAAGTCACGGACCTCGTATGTCGGTCCTTACCTTTGCGTCTTTTACTCAAAACTGGAGTTGGAGTATCCGACGACATAATGTAATTAAATTTTTTACCAAAATAGTGGTGAGCGAACTCCGCCCGACGCTTAATAGTGCGTTTGTTGAATCTAGCACAAAAACGGCAGGCCGAGACGTCATGATCTAGGCCTAAGCAAGGAATACAGAAAGAATGGAAATCCTTATGCGGTGTTTGCTTCCCACATGAAATGCAATTATTAACTTTGTCTGACATCGGTCTGAGGCAAGAAAAGTTTCCCCAACGGGGTACTTAGCTTTCAAGAAGACTTCGGCTGAAATATTTTCGTAAATCTCAGGAGCTGGCCAACCGGCACTTGCAACTGCTTCTGCTTCGGGCACCGCGTGGCAAGAAAGATTGGAGAAGATGGCGTCGGCTGGTTCTTTTATACCCCTGCCGCACTGACGTCAGGGAAGAAGCGACGCCGGACCCAACGCCAGACCTAGACTTTGGAATTCGACCGACCGAGGACCCGCCTGACGGCAGGATAACCCATCTGTTACGACTGCAGCTGTATGCACGATGAACATCATCATATAGCTGGGATGGAGGAAGTTTGGAGTGAAAGAAACAAACAGAATGACGGATAAAAAGGTTCTGTCAAGTAAGTAAATACAAGGGCAAAGGCTTCGCTGCTGGTTACTATAATTAGCAATGTTATGGACAGAAAGTATCTCTTCATCTATCTGTGTTCATCGTGTCAAATGGCTCTTGCATATATACAGTACATTTAAATTTCAATAAATTCCAAGATTAAAGAGTGATTGGGCCATAAAAAAAGTATAAATTTCTTTAACTGGAATCAATACTCCACTCTTCTAATTTCCCCTGCAGTCAGCAGTTTTGCAAGTCTTCACTATTACTAGCTCAGAAGTAGAACAGCAGAAATGTTCAATTATCTGCAAAGTGACCTACAGATGTGAATTAGCTGTGGCAAGGGTGCATTAATACAAATAAAAGTGCTTCACATTCTCATTGTGTTTCAATTTTTTTTTGAAAGGGCATATAAACTGCATCACAGATGCGTAATGACTGTGACATACAATTACTAGCTAACTTTCTGAAAGCCACAGCTGTGTCCTGTTGCCAATTAAATGGGCCTGCAAATTACTGAGATGATCTCTCATAAAAGTATGTGTGTTCAGCTTAGGAACCTGTTGGTCTGTGTTGCAGGAGAGAGACTTCATCACCAAATATATGTTGGGATGAAGCCAAAAGATCCAGAAACAAGTCCAGAAGTTGTAACATGCTAAAATAGGACTGCAATATGAAATGTATCTGTACACTACGGAAGCAAGATGGCTATTGGAAAACAATACTACACTGGTTCAAAGGGGAAAGAAAAATAATGCTGTTAGCCTTGGGATAGCACACTCGGTTTGTAATTCACCTTATATAGAATTTTTGAAATATATACACACACACACACACACACACACATATATATATATATATATATATATATATATACATATATATATATATATATATATATAAAATATCATTATTATCACAAGGCCAGTCTTTTTGGCACAAGTCAGCTTTTGGCTTATTTTCACAGAATGACAGTTTTTAACAGAACTTACGCAATATGACTACTGTAAACACAATCTTTAAGCTTCTGACAGATTATGGTCTACAACTGTTCATACATAAGGAGTTTGCCAATAAATGCATCTTGAGAGACAAATACTAATGACCTGACTGATTCTCCTCTGGTACAAAGCAGAGTTCTTAAAGAAAAACACACTTCTTCCTATACTTAAACATTGTAAAAATCAGAATGCAAGAAAGTACTAAATAAAGATTCAGCCAATAAATGTTGCATACCATATTTAGAATCCTGGGCAATCATTTTGTGACACAGGTGGCAAAATGTATGCATTCATATTTTAACAGATTCTAAAAATGTTTTCTCATATTTATGTGGGGCATGTATCACTAGTTTTGTTGAAAATCTGAAAAAAAAAAACATTTTTCTGCAGTTACAAGCCTACAGAGACAAACTGGGATGCTCCCTCACATCTTTGTTGTTTTGTGTAACTATATATTTTCAGTCTTTTTTTCTTTAAGCCGACCAACTGCTCACCAACAGATGTAAAAAAATGTTGAGTTATTCATTAGAATGTTTTAATACATTCTTTCTATTAATTCTGCATGCACTCTGGGATCCAGTAGAATTCTACCAGCTCTACTCAGACCCTCTGTGACCTTGATGTTCCATAAATGTCTAGCTCACCAGTGGACTGGAACAACTCTCTGGGGGAAGGGAGAAAACCCAAGGGTGGAATTACTGTAATGATCAGCAAAGCAGTTTCTTGATGTAACATAATCTTAGGTTCTTGCTACAAAATCCTAGCCTTCCTTTCAGGCCAAGCAACAAAAAAACATGTCAGTAATGATTTGCAAGCAAGGATATTCCTTCCTCACCATCTAAGTCCCAAGAGGAAAATGCACACAGTATTTTGGTGGTTGCACGACCTTCTAACACACATTTTCAGAGCTGTACCAGCTACCTAAGCAAATAGGTGGCATCTCAAGAATATGGAGGGCTAACCTCTCACTGCTATCCCTCAAAGCTCAACTCCATCTGCTCTGTGGTCTACTAAAAGAATTGGGTTGGCTGGTACAGTGATGGCCTTTTGGAGCTACCATCCCCACCCTTAAATGTGACCTCATGCAGCAGCTGTTAAACCCTTCTCTTGGAAATGAAAATCCATTTTATCCAAAGTCTGAGAAACAAACTACTCAAGGGTAGTGCTACACTGGGATATGTGCCCAGGTTGCGAAACTGTGTGCTCTAGTGCCTGCAACAGAGTTTTTGCATACTTTAAGTGGAAAACAAGGAACTTCTTACAAATGCTGTTGCAATTTGCTTCAGTGGTTTAGTCTACCATAAACTAAACAAAATATAGCTCCCAAATCTTCAGCAATTCACAGCAGTAAAGAAAAACAACTCTGCACAGACAAAACAATGTTAAACAACACCAATATTCATGGTTTACTATTGATATCCCGAAACTGCATACGTCGACTGGTCACATGGTCGACCCGAAATTTGAAATATGGAACAGTGAAAAGGCAGCCAAGTCAAAACTGAATACATGGACACCCATAGTTAGATGTATTCGACATAGCAGGAGGTGAAGTCAGTCAGCCATGCTATGCAGGATACCGTACTGTGACATTCTACAGTCAACGGTGCATGTATTTTACTATTTTTCAGGGTGGCAAGCCCCCCTGCACCTCTCCCACCCCCTGCAAATTATATTTACCAACTCTGAGACAGCACTACAGTGAGGAAATGGGTTAATTCCCTATTCCTCACTGAATCGCGATCTCCGTTCAGAATGCCGAACTCCCAGATAACCGAACTACACTACCCATTCACTGCAGTGTAGTCGATGTTTTCTGGTTCGACATTCTGCCCATTTGAAAAGTGTCTTTCGATCATGTGTTGGTCGAGCACAGGCACATTGCTAATTCAATAGTAAACCACATTCACCACACTGCTGCTGTGGAAAAGACTCCTCATCCACGTCCATATTCAAGCACAACTTAGATCTATGGATGACAAACAAAAATTCATACCAGGACTGATCCCTATACTACTAAATGGACAGAGGCAGCTCTTAAATGCTTTACCTCATACATATGTCCTCTCAAATTATCTATGGTATGACCCCCAATTATTCTCATTAGGGTAATACATAATTACTGACCATTGGATAGGTTAAGACCAATCTATAACCAAATGGGATAGGTTATTTTGAGCACAAAATGGAAACTGGCTAGGTCTAAAGTGACCAGGAAAGGCAACAAAACCTAGTACTTACCTATGAACCTACCACTGACAGTAATTTGCTGTCACTACTCCAGACTAACAGTGCTGCTTCTGTGGGAGATGTAGTTTAGAGTCAATATAAAAGTACTGGAATTCTACAAATCTACATCAAATTTCCCACTGTACATTGCAAATGACAACAAAAAGTTGGAAGACATTTTGAAGGATGGTAGTGGCACTCATACAGACTGTGAGACAGTTAAAGTTCTTTTTGTGAAGGAAAAAGAGTGATAAGATGTTGTATCAATAACCTTGTTTAGAAGATGTCAGTTTATGACAGCACAATAACATTATAATTAGAAAATGCTTATCTTCCAGACAGCTGAAGGCCAACATTATCATTACAATTCAGAAAATGCAAGTCTAACTATGTGGAGTTTAGCTTGAATGAGGAATGTTTTTTAATATTATAGCCACTACAATCAAAAGAAGAGTGCTGAGAAAAAAGTAGTGTTTCATTGCATAAAAAACTTAAAGACACTGTACATTAATTTTTCAAGATCAAAGCAACTGTTGCATATAGTTTTATCTATTCATACAACTGCTTACTTATCCATGTACTATTACATACTATTGGTAAACAGACAGAGTCACTGGGTCTATATAATGTTTTAACTTTAGAGGTGACTTAGGACCAAATAAACAGAGCAATAACTTAAAATCAACCAAAGGTAGAGAAAATATGTCATTACACTGAGCCATGACTCATGTTAAAATATTTTTTTTTAGTCATACACTTGTATGTCAATTGTTGTGACAGAACCACACAAAGCAAAGTCAAACCCAGTGCTGTACTACATCAGCCAAGCATTATAAACAGAAGACACTTCTCGGAAAAATATTTTAAGAAGTTTATTTTCCTTGTACTGTAAGACTACTAGGCAAGTATGACCAATGTGTAATGCAGACCTTTATATTCTCAGGGTTGGAGGAGACACATCGGGTATTCAGTCGTTTGTAGTTGTGCCCAGTCCATTCGGGCTGGGAACAGCGTGCTAAAATATGTGAAATGATAAAAATTAATTTCCATATAGAACTTTGACATCAAAATTGAAAAGAAAAAAGTATGAAATATATGGACTTCTTCCTGGGGGAGTCCTTTGTAAATAGCTTTTGTTCATAAAATGTTGCCTTGCCAGACTTGCAAGATGGTTACCAAATGTCTATTTCTGTACTGAAGGAATCATCTCATTATACCAAAAGTTAGTAAAATTCATATAAACCGCTATATTTTTCCTCACACATTTACAGGACAACTTGCATCACCAAGTTCCTCTGAAGCAGAGTCATATCATTGCTGCATCCTAGTTATATTTAATTTTATTTATTATTTATTCTAAGTCCTGAAAGGGAACTCTTCATCAAGCAGTTGCTTATCAAGAGGTAGTTTACAAGCATTTCTACCCTTAGTTTTAAAAGCAGTGGTCTCATTGTTTGAAGAAATCATCTCGAGACTGTCAGATTTGTAGAGGCTGTGGATAAAAGTGACAGACCTCTACTGTCATCTGAAAACAGTTAAACCATCATGATCTACTTTGGCAGGGGTTGCATGTACTTGTGACAAATATCTACATTACTAGACACAAAATATTTAGATCACTCACAGTCACACACCTGAGGCTTATATTGATGAGAAAGTGACTATAACTGGTGAATACAGATGCATTCTACAGATAAAAGTGAGTGACCTCTACTGTTCTAAGATCACAGTTAAACAGTCATTACTCTGGCTTTGTATGGCTAGTAAGTACTTGTGTGAAACAAGCTGAAATGTATTACTATGATAAGTATTTTTTAATTTAAATCAGTCAAGCATCTCGGAGGTATATAACAGATGAAGTGGCTTGATTGGTACAGAGACAGTCTATAGATGAAGGTACTGACTGACCTCCTACTGTCATTTAATTCCAATTAAGCCACCAATGATCCAGTTTTGCAGGACTAGTATGCATTTGTACAACACTGTGTGCTCTACGAGTTAGCTACTGTGTCCATATTGTGCCCTGGCAAGACAAGCAGCCTGCACCAACTACTGCAACCGCTGCATTCATGAACCTCTACAAGCAACATGTGCAACATTTTGGGACTACGTATTTAAATGTAAAAAAAAAAAAAAAAAAAAAAAATCTACAAACAAGAATTTAAAATGTTAACCAAATTTCAAAACTCTGTACTTCTTTTTTTAATAAATTTCTACTTTCTATGCAAGAAGGCATTTTAATTCCCTTTCAAAAAAAGTGACTGTGCACACTAACCTATAAATCACACTGTGAAATACAATAACATGTTCTGCTTATGATTTGAAAAATGGCAGTCACTTAATGTGCTGTGATTACATTCAAATATAAAATATAATGCATTTCTTCACTTTTCAGTCCTTATAATCTATTTTGTGTTGTACATGCTGTTCCTTCCATTATGAAATAAACACCCCTCTTTTTTTATTTTAGCTTCATCTTACCTTCTTCACTCTGACTTCTTTCCTTCATTCCACCCACTTCTACTTAATTTCAATGACTGCTCTGAATATTTCGCAACTATGGTACTTACTACTTGTTGATATGACCAACAAACTACTAATTATACTGTTTTTAAAAGTAAAACGTATGATGTTCTTCGTGTTTCACGATTACAGTCATTACATTTGGGGTATCTGCTTGCAGGTAGCCATCAGTCGGCCTGATTAACAAAGTCTTGGGTCCTGCGTTGGTTGCTGACCCTTATTCCATGACGTCAGGTCGTCATGGGTATAAAACATGCAGCCGATGCCATTACATCAGTCTTTATTGCCATGCGGTGCCCTAAGTAGAAACAGTTTGCAAGTGCCGGTCGGCAGACTCCTGAAATTTTTGTTTTCAAGTTTAAAAACCGAAGTCTTCAACTAAAGCTAAGTACCCCACTGGGGAAACTTTTTCTTGCTCCTTACCGATGTCAGTAAAAGATAATAATTGCATTACTTGTGGAAAGCAAATACCTCATAAAGATTTTAATTTGTACTGTATTCCTTGCCTAGGCCCTGACCATGACGTACCTTGCTGTCGGTTTTGTGATTTATTTAATCAGCGCACTATCCATCATCGGTATATTTTCACCTCTAAATATTTCGGTTCTCGGTATAATTATCCAGAAATTTCGTCGGTTAGCCATCCGACTACCGGGATTCCGAAAAAACGCAAAGATAAAGACAGAGACAGGCCGCCTATGTCCAAAACTGCCGACAACGCTTCTCCTAAGCCAGTCGCCAGTACTCAGTGAGGCACTTTCGCAGCCCCCGATACCCGCTACTTCTGATTCGCAGGCCTCTACTGAGACCCATTCAGAGTCCGGTATGCCGCGAGATGCTTCAGCTATGGAACCCGCGGATGTCTCTACCTTGGATGGGTCCGGAGCCGCTGTGCAGGCACCGGCATCTGAGGGTGTATTCAGGCCTACGGACATTGCACATTAAACCAACGCCTCCTTCTTTACTTAGGCCTAAATCTCGATCCATGCCTAAAAAACCGATGCCCAGGCCACATGCTCAGGCCTCTATGTCTAAAAAACAAATAAGAATGGCTGAAGATCTAATAACTCTAATGAGGGGTAGCCAACAATCCCCCTTCTAAGAGGCCTATGACTTAAGTTGATTATGAATCTTCTGATCAGGATTCTGTTGTTTCTGATTCTTGGGATGATCTGGATTTGCCCTTATCTACTTATGAAGATTCTGATGCAGAGGACTCCATTCTCTCTGCTTCCCCTCCTGAGGATTTTTCTTTTGGGGAAATCTTACATACTCTAAGGGAGCATTTCCACTGGGAAAGCCATGACTTTTATGATTCAAAAAAGAGGATTAGGGATTTCCTTCTCCTACCTCAGCATAGGCCTTTAGCTATTCCTCCTGTACTAGACATTGTTGATGATGCTTTTTCAGAATCTAGTTTGGCCCCTGATTCCCTGCCTCCTGCTCCCAGAAAATCTGACATACACTACAGGGTCCCCGAGTCCCACAAGTTCCTTTTCAAAAATCCTATTGCAGATCAAGAGACTATTTCACAGGGGCCCAAGGGCATTAAGGCTCCTACTGTTAAAAATCCTACCCCTTCTGATAGAGAGTCCAGGGCGCTGTATATTTGGGGTAAGAAGGTTTACACTTCTGCAACCTTGGCCATTAGGGCTTTAAACTGCCAGTTTCATATGTTAAAGTATCAGCAACATGTTACTGGACTGCTTAAACAGAAAATTATGTTGATTCCTGACTGTCTGGAAAATAAAGAATTACAGGATTTAATGCATTCTGCTGAAAAAGTTGGAAAACATAATTTGCAATGTGGTTTTGATTCATTAGAGGCCTCTTGCAGGGCTGCTGTTACTGGGTCTGTGCTCAGAAGGCATGCTTTGCTTAAGGAGCAATCTTTGCCTGATCATGTTAAAGCTAAATTGTTGGATGCTCCTTTAAATCAGGACCACTTGTTTGGCAACAAGGCTGAGGAAGTTCTTAAAAAGATGGAAGATAAAGCTAAATCTATGTAAACTGTTGAAGACTTTTTACAAGTTCAGGCTCCTAGATTTAGTAGGCACTGGCCCTATATGAATTAGTCCTTTCCAGCCCCTTCCAGGTCTTCTCAAGCCAAACCCAGACACAGCAAAAACCCCAGGTTTCAGTCCCAGGGAACACACAGAACTAAGCAGTGGGGGGCCTCCACTTCCAAATCTGGGAATAATGAGCCCCCCCCCCATGGTAAACTGTCTCAATGACTTCCTTTTAATTTTCAAGCACTTATCAACTGACTGCCCCTTTGGGGGGAAAGACTGCTCTTCATGCAAAGAACTGGGAACTCATTAACCAGGACAAATGGGTTTTAAATATAGTGTTCCAGGGATACAGATTTCACTTCCACCCGTTGCCAAGACCAAGCGGGTGGCTGGACCTACCCCCAAATCAGTAGGCAGAGGCCCAAAAACAAGTACTTTCTCTCTTAAGCATGGGGGCTATTCAACTGGTACCAGACGAGGAAAAGGGACAATGTTTCTACTCAAGACTTTTCCTGGTACCGAGAAAAGACAATTCATGGCATCCTATCCTGGACCTGTCTACTCTAAACACCTTTTTGGAGATTCCAAAATTCAAGATGCTGACTCTTCACCAATTACTTCCTATGCTAGGCAAAGATGCCTGGTTGGCAACACTAGATTTAAAAGAAGCATACCTGCACATCCGAATCAAGGAATCTTGCAGAAGATACCTACGCTACAAAGCAGGCTACATGCACTATCAGTTCTCTGCACTGCCCTTTGGCTTATCTACGCTGCCCAGGGTATTCACAAAGTGCCTAGCTCCAGTTATTGCATTTTGTAGGCAAAGAAATATTCAAATATACCCATACCTGGACGATTGTCTAATTCAGGCAGAAAGCCAGGACATACTTTTGAATCATCTGGCCTTTGTACAAAGGGTTCTAACTTGTCTGGGGTACACCATAAACGAAAAGAAACCACACCTGGTACCCTGTCAACAAATTATATTCCTGGGAGCAAGCTTGAATACAACTTCCCAGATGGCTTACCTCACGCCAGAGAAACAAATTCATTTGACAACCTACTTCAAACAAGTGGCCACAAAAACCCTGCTATCTGCAAGACAAATCCTGCAAGCCTTGGGGTTCATGGCCTCCTGTATTCTTCTAATTCCATATGCACGACTGCATATGAGGAAACTACAGTGGTATCTAAAAAGCCTATGGTGTCAACATTCTCAAGACCTAGAAACAATGATTGCTATCATACCTTGCCTACGCCTACAGTTCTTTTGGTGGGCAGAGGCCTGCCACCAAAACAAGGGACTACCTTTCACACCACCCCCTGCCGTCCAAACCCTAACAACAGACGCATCAGACTATGCATGGGGGGCTCACCTGGCAGGGAAGTGCATTCAGGGAAAATGGAACCCAAGTCAAATGCACCTGCATATCAATCAAAAAGAAATGTTAGCTGTACAGAATGCTCTGACAGCCTTCAAGGACTACATTCTTCCAGGACAACTAATAGTAAAGACGGACAACACCACTATTATGTGATACATAAACAAGCAGGGGGGTACACATTCTTACCCCCTCTGCAGACTAGTCACGGCATTGTGGAACACAGCCTTGAGCTACCAAGTGCACCTACAAGCTCAATTCCTGACAGGAAAATTAAATACACTGGCAGATGGAATAAGCAGAAACCTCATGGACCCACATGAGTGGAAACTGGAACCAAGGATTTTCAACATGTTGACAAGCAAATGGGGGAGCCCAGATACAAACCTGTTTGCCTCTCCCCAGAACTACCAATTGGAAACATTTTTCACAAGGAATCCCCACAAACAAGCCTGGAAAGTGGATGCTCTGTCCTTCAGCTGGAAAAACCTATCAGTCTATACCTTCCCCCCTCTGCCTCTGCTCTCCAAAGTACTACTAAAAATCAAACAGGACAAACCAAGGATGATTGTGATTGCTCCAGACTGGCCGCATCAACACTGGTACCCCTTCCTGCGCAGTGTGTCTTATGTCACGGTTATCTCCATGGCACCTGCCTCAGACTCCTTCCCTGCTGTCTCAGCAGGAGAACCAGATTCTGCACCCTCAACTTCCAACACTGAACCTTGCAGCCTAGATATCATTTTAGAGGCAAGGAGGCCTAGTACTAGAAAATCTTATGCTGAAAAATGGAAAAGATTTTGTGCCTGGAACCAATCTCAAAGGATGAGCACAGCAGCGCCCAATTTACCTACGATTTTTACAAAACTTAACTGAGATGCTTCACAAGGGCCTGTCTTTTTCCTCCATTAAAATCCACGCCAGAGCCATTTCAGCTCATTATAACACAGAACCTCCCCTCTTCTCTCACCAACTGCTCAAGCAGTTCCTCAGAGGGGCCAAAAATTTGAGACCACCCAGGAGAGCTCCATCCCCAGCCTGGGACCTTAACTTTGTCTTGGAGAAACTCACTCTACCTCCTTTCGAGTCAGCTGCTACTGCAGACTTAAAATTTCTTTCTTGGAAAACAGCTTCTCTTTTAGCAATCACTTCAGCTAGAAGGGTATCTGAATTACAGGCCCTTATGGCAGTGGAGCCTTTCATCATCTTCCATGCGGACAGGGTGTCCCTCAGAACCAATCCATCCTTCATGCCCAAGATGGTATCCAGTATGGCTCTTAATCAGTCCATTTATTTGCCATCTTTCTTTCCCAATCCACAGAATAAAGGGGAACGTATACTGCATTCCTTAGATGTGCACAGACAACTTAGAGTCTACTTGGACAGGACTAAACCTCAAAGGAAATCTGAACAATTGCTGGTGGCATTTGCTGCAGGGGCAGAGGGGAAGGCTATTTCAAAGCAAACCATTTCTAAATGGATAAGCCATTGCATTCATTTCTGCTATAAGCACCATGGAAAACCAATTCCCCAGGGGATCAGACCTCACTCCACCAGGGCTGCATCTACCTCTACAGCCTTTCTCAGAGGCTTCCCTACCAGGGTCATCCTAGAAGCTGCTACCTGGAGTTCTGTACATACTTTCACCAAGCATTATCATTTGCCAATTTTCTCTAAATCCAGAGCTGGCTTTGCCACTGCAGTCTTGCAGGGCCTTATATCTGGCCCTAATGCTATCTAAATTCCTCCTCCCAACCATAGCTTTGGGAATCTACCCAAATGTAATGACTGCAACAGTGAAACACGAAGAACATAGTACAGTTGTGTACACTTACCATAAATATAGATGTTCAAGTGTATTCACTGTTGCAGTCCTGGTTACCCTCCCTCCAGCCCCCTAACTTCTTTTGGCTATACCTCTACTTTCCTTTACTATGCTTAAAAGCCTTTTTGGTGTATTTTCTTTTTTGTTGGAGGTATATCTTTGTACTTTTATATTTAATTGCTTCCCATCAGGGGGGCATCTGACATCTGGGGCAAGAAAAACTGATGTAATGGCGTCGGCTGCATACTTTATACCCCCTGACGTCATGGAAGAAGGGACAGCAACCGATGAAGGACCCAAGACTTTGTTAATCAGGCCGACTGAGAGCTACCTGCAAGCAGATAACCCAAATGTAATGACTGCAACAGTGAATACACTCAAATATCTACATTTATGGTAAGTGTACACAACTGTACATTTTGGCCACTTGCTTTACAAGCACTTTCTCAACAATCATGTCTTCTGTATATCCTGTTCAGTGTAAACTCTGCTTTTTAATTTTACTCTTTGACTACTTTCTTAGTTGAAGCCTTTACCTCAACACACATTCTTACTTTTTACATTACAGAACTTTTTACTACTAAACATATTTGATTTGTTTAAGAATCATGTGGTCAGAGGACATTCTAAACGGCTTTACATGGAGGTGGAGAATCACACAATGAAAAACAGAAAAAAAGGGAAAAATAATTTCAAAACATGAAACTATTATGGTGAAACCTCAGAAAAGAGGAATTACAATAATAAAATAACCATGAAGGTAAGAGCAGCAACAAAGCACTGTCAATATAATGCAGAATATGGTGTCCTTTAAACTCCTCACTTGTATATTTACATTTTGTCTATATTTCAGCTGTACTCACATCTGTGTAAATCTTGCTCCTAAAATGCTGCTAGAATGTTATGCAACTTTTAGACATAAATAAAACAAAAACTGATTTGAGCATGCATCAGAATATTATGTCTACACCGTAAGGCCAGAAGCTAAACTGGATTTCAGTTCCTTAGTGAATTATGTTACCTTCTTTCTTCCTTTGGAACTTCTCTCTCTGTGACTGTTCTGTAATGTGTTTTGCTCAATGGTCATTCTCAGACCGCAAACAGGAAAAAAATAAAATACAATATCTTATAATGGGAAAGAATGTAGGGGATCCATCATAACAGTTAGCAGACAGCTATATAAAACAACTCGACTGCCACAGAGATGCCTGAAAGAGTGGAAAAAAAAAAAAAAAAAAAAAAAAAAAGGACTGCACCAGAAGAAGGAAGCCTTGCCAAGTACAAAGGGTCCCCGATTCAACTATCAAACCAGATAAGGGCTACGACCCTGAATAAAGCTGTAACTTGATCAACAGAAACACTCAGAAGCACAGCTAGCTGCAAGGCAGCACAGACAACTGTACTAGAAGCTAGATTTATTCCTAGATATACAGTGCTTGGCTGCAAGTGGGTATGAACACTGATTTACTTTTAACGGTGCTAAGAAATTAAATGCAATATATGTAGCACACTGAATGCACTCAAAAAGAGAAAGAAACAAACAACCTTACTTTGCATGGAGTGCAATGATTATGTTCTGACACTGGGAAAAAAATAACCTTGTTACGCACCTCTCTGATGTTAAATATGTACTTAACACGTTTTGCCATGCTCATCACATCAGCAATTCTACTTACATTTAAATGTAATCCGGTTTAAACAGAGACTGCAGATCTCCTTAACCATCTCACTGAAACAGGCATTAATGATGACAGACTCCCCTTGTTCAAAAACTACCTCTCTAAACGTCACTTCTCAGTTAATTTCAATTCATCAACCTTTACAACAGTCCCTCTGCAGAAAGGTGCCCCTCAAGGATCTATCCTGACACCTCTCCTCTTTTCTAGCTACATTAATAAACTTCCTTTTGACTTACCCAGTCTTCCCCTTCTGCTTTATGCTGATGACATAGTCCTATTCCAGTCCAACCATTCTGTCTCTTCTCTTGAACTTGAACTTCAGGATGATTTTCATGCTCTTATTAAATGGATCAGTGATAAACAATTACTTCTAAGATCATCTAAAACAAGACCATGCTTTTTGGCACTAAGCAAAAGCTCATTTCTATCCCCAGGCCTCTAAAAATATTTGATCTTAGTAACACTGCTGAAAATGCCACTTCATTCAAATACCCGGGGATTTGGTTTGCTCCTTCATAAATTTCCATCCCCACCAGGACTACACACACAAAAGCATCAACTCTCTCCAATTCTGAGCTAATATGAGCTTCCCCTTTCTATCCAGAACATGTAGAAATGCCATGTGTAAAGGTATCTTACTGGCTCAGCTAAAATACTGACTCACATTAACTGCTGCAGCTTCTTAAAGAAATGTGCCCACCATTCAGTACATTTCAAATGCCATTTGCAGACACATAACTCTCTCCACATGAAATGAACATCAATGCAAAACCATTAAAAAAGATAACTAGCTACCTATGAAAGAATGTGCTGATTTTCTACTTACCTCTCAACTATTTAAACTTATCAAGAATGACACCTTTCCTCTACTGGCTTCCAGACTATTCAGAGATGCACCGACATACAACATTAGACAGCTTAACCACTCATGCCCTCTCCTCCAAGCCTCATAAACTAGGCATCGCTGCACAGACCATGCTTTCTCAGTCCTTGGTCCCAAATTGTGGGAATCTCTCAGTTCTTTTCTTAAAGATCATTCCTCTTACCCCATTTTATGTTCCTAAACAAAAGCACATTTCAAGACTAGGAAAATGCACCTGCTATCTCTCTGGTCCATAACTTAATCCCTTCATTCTCTTCTTCCATCTACATACCTTGCTCTGACTCCCTTTTTGACTGTGATTCTTTCAGTATGTCATCTCTGATTTCCAATCTACATATAATGAATGTATATATATATATTTTTTCACTCACTCTATACATATAATGTAATTTAACTGTTGCATTTACTCCTTCAAGCCAATTATGATATTCACTTTGTACATAATATATGTATATATTGCATTTTGTTATTCATACTGTAAATAATTTCATGCAACTATTGTGTTTTCACCAGGATCTAATGGGTCCAATGGGATCAGTGCTCTACTCCAGTTAAATTCAAAATAAAATAAATAAATAAAACAGATGTTTTGGGGTTGAATAATAACATGCTAATTAAGAGAGTCATGACTATTCATAATAGAGCAATACAAAAACAGAGAGAGAGAAATATTGGGAGATATACACATAGATTAGTACACCTACACAAACCAACATAAGCAATAACAAATGGCCTACACAGGCTAAATATCTCCAATCTCAAATGCAATGAAATGTTAATGACAAAACTGCAGCTGGTAAAATGTGAACGCAGCAACATTTTTACTAAGAACTCAACTAAATGCAAACACGTGAATGCCACCTACAGAAATTGTGTGAATGTTTAACTGCAAGCAAACAGATCCCCTAATCCAGCTGCAACTTGACATTTTTATTCAAAAGGTTAATACCGTGCATGGTCTGATCCTGCCCTACCAACAACAAAACAGAAAGATAAGAAGCCTCCTTACAATAAAATGATGACGACAGAAACGAGTACAACCTGCCATAAAGAATAAAAATCATACTGCACTGCGAAGCACTATATCAGGATGAATATAACTGGAGCTACATATGTTCTGCCACTCACACAAGCAGTGTCAGTGGCACAACAAGTAGCACAGAGACCTTCGATGCGGTAGGCTGTAAATTATATCCCCACACCAAGCAGATGGATTGTTGACACTGCAGTGCAGCAAAAGTGGGCATTGCACTCATGTCAGAACAGACATTAAACAGAGGTTCCATCTGCTTGAATTGGAGGTAGTTCAGGTGGATGTAAAAAATTCCAAGGCATTTATCAAAAAGTAAGGGAAGTTCCCTCATACCCTGGTCAAATTTTCCCTGTTAGCATAAATACCACTACAGGTCTGCTCTGAAGAGAGGGAATAGCCTAATGGGACTAGCCTGGTCAACAAACGATAAATAAAATAAAAATAAAAAAACGTGGTAAAGTACAAACAAGCCCCGTTTTCAAAATAAGAATTGGGAAATGAGTAGTCAAATATGCAGACATGAAAGTGAAAATAACAGTAAAAAAATATTAAAATAAAACAATGTATTCATTTAAAATAAATGAAACACACAATCATGAAAACACTTCATATTAATGTAGAACTATTTCCTAACTAAAGGAAATCAGTACTGGGTTTTCTATAAAAATATCCAAAGCACTAAGCTTTCAAAGGCTGAACAAGCTATGGCCAGTAAAACTTAGCGTAACTAAAGTTTCTTATGCTATACATTATGCCAGATTCTCTCACAAAATACAAAAACATTGAAAACTTGGCATAGCTTTAAAATAAGTTTCATATGACATATGTAATGTCAGATTCTATCACAAAATACAAAAAGACTGGAAAATATTTTTCTCTTCACATTTTTTACAACAGAGTCATGAATAACATTTATACCCATAAGACTTATTAACTAAATCATTTACATTTTTCCCTTACGGATCTTCAGCTAATAATGGAGGCTGGTACTACAACAGAACAAATAGCATGCCAAAGAGCCACAGGAGAAAAAGTTGACTACATGGTTTAGACGGATGGAGGCCTATGTGTGATCCAGATGACTTCAATTCAGTTACTGGTCTTGACAATAAAAAGATAGTATAGGAGAGAGAGGAATGATAAAGTTGCACATGCTTGCCAATATTTGGGGGTATGTGTTTCTCAATGCATGATCCAGAGATGAAACATACTGGCTGCCTACTTCGGGTTATAGCTATTGTAAGATAACATTCACAGAAGAAAGTGAGAAAGCCCAGACAGTGCCTTGCTATATGTCTACTTTTAAAGACATTTTTGACATGTGAAAGTAAAAAAAAAAAAAAACTGTTTATTGCTTGATGGATGATGAGTGGAGGAGAAAACATTGTTGCAAGAAAAAAAAAAAAAAGACTACAGGAGAAAATCCATTCAGGCTTAAATGATAAATGAAAACCCAAGATTCTATAGAACTGATGAAGAGATGAACACTAATATCCTGTACAAAAGTGCATACTGACGTATAATACAAAAATTCAAATTCTAATAGTCTCTCATTGTTTAACAATACAAACGTTTTGTCAAAAGCAAAAGTTTCCCTTGCATTGTCAACCATGAATAATCAATGCCTAAACCATTTAGTAAACAGAAAATTTCAAGATTAGAGAGCTATGAAATAAGTTATGTACTCACCATAACATTCCACCTGAGTAGGTAAACTTCATTTGTCTGCAACCTGAGGGAGCCGGCAACTTTACAAAGCTTAGATCCGAGCTCCTAGCTCCTCCCCTTACCCATAATCCCCTGCCAACTCTGACTGACCTCAGATCAAGTTTGCCCGCAAGCACTATAGTGGATAACTTAACTACATTATCAGAATTGGTACATCACTATATGACATGAAACACATCTGAAGGTCAGGGGGACGGAGGGGGGGAACGGTTGCAGACAAATGAAGTTTACCTACTCAGATGGAACGTTATGGTGAGTACATAACTTCTTAATCTGAAGTAGTTAACTTCATTTGGTCTGTAACCTGTGGGACAGAGTCCCCAGCTACCTATACCTTGGGCAGCCTTCATGGAAGGATATTCCAGAGCACTGCGGAGCCAAACGAAGTTCTCCCTCTGGAGGTAATGTCCAATTTATAATGATTGATGAAGGTATGAGATGAGGCCCAAGTGGCTGCTGAACAGATATCATCCAAGGAAACCCTGGATTTAAAGGCAGCAGATGTAGCCATAGCCCTAGTTGAATGGGCATGAACTCCTTGAGGTGCGGGCCTGCCGGAATTTTGATACTCTTTAATGATACACTGTGAAATCCATCTCGATAAGGAAACTTTCGAGACCGGTTTACCTAAATTAAATTTGGCAAAGGAGACAAACAACTGGTCGGATTGTCTATGACCAGATGTCCTATGAATATTAAATCTAAGTTGTCTGTGCACGTCCAAAGAATGTAGTCTGTACTCCCCTTTGTTCTGGTAGTTAGGAAAGAAGACCGGCAAATTGATAGATTGGTTAATATTAGATTCAGAAACTACCTTCGGGATGAAGGAGGGATTGGTCCTGAGGTAAACCCTATCCTTGTGAAAGGCTAAGTATGGGGGTTTCACAAAAAGAACTTGCAATTCAGATACTCTCCTGGCTGAAGTAATAGCCACAAGAAAGGCTGTTTTCCAAGACAAATATTTAAGGTCTACTGAAGACGCCGGTTCGAAGGGAAGGGCTGTCAGGGCTTGTAATACCAAGGTCAAATCCCATGGAGGTACCGCTTCCTTTATTGGAGGTCTAAGAAGAAAGGTGCCCTTTAGGAACGTTTTGCACAATTTTGTAGTAATCAAAGGACCCATTTCAGTACCTACGTGGTAATGAGAGATAGCTGCTAACTGAACCTTAACCGTAGAAGAGCTAGCTCCGCCATTAAAAAGACCTGAAAGAAAGTCCAGCACCGCAGGCAAGGGGGCTGTAAAAGGGTCCAAATTATGGCGTTCTGCCCAGATAGAGAAACGCTTCCATTTACTACCATAGACCTGCCTAGTAGAGGGCTTGTGCGCTGCTACTAGGATAGTTTTAACTGGAGAAGAGATACCGGGAGTCCTAGCTACAAGTGGAACTGGAGCAGCCAAGCCACTAGCTTGAGGATGGCCAGGTCGAGAAGTGGGAGCCCCTGGGGGTGGGAGATTAGATCCAGAAGGGGATCTAGAATCCAGGGCAGATTCACTGGATGAGACCAGAGGTAAGGGAACCAAGCTTGGTGAGGCCAGAATGGGGCAATGAGGATCATCCTGCTCCCCAACCGACTGGCTTTCTGAAGAAGTTTCAGCATGAGGGGAAGAGGAGGGTAGGCATAGAGAAGACCGGGTGGCCAAGCATGCACCAAGGCGTCCCTCGGGGCTTCCCCGGCAGGGGGAATGAGAGTGAAGTAATTGCTGCATTTCGTGTTTGAGGGAGATGCGAAAAGATTGCAACAGCGCTGCCCCCAAACGGCAAAAATTCGACTCGCTACTCGAGGATTGAGGGACCACTCGTAAGGTGAAAGGATGGTGCGACTCAGTCTGTCCGCCAGGATGTTGGCCCATCCCGGAATGTGCGTTGCAATGAGAAAGCGGTTGGTGGAGATCGCCCATTCCCACACTCTCATGGCTTCTCGACAGAGTGGGTAAGACCTGGTTCCCCTTGTTTGTTGATATACCATACCACAGACATACTATCTGTCTGGATTGCAATTGTTCCTACAGGCAGAAGGCTCTGAAGTGCTTGCAACGACAACAGCACTGCCCTCATCTGTATAACATTTATGTGCAATCACGTCTTCGAATCGTTCCACTGTCTGTCTGGATTGCAACTGTTCCTACAGGCAGAAGGCTCTGAAGTGCTTGCAACGACAACAGCACTGCCCTCATCTCTAGAACATTTATGTGCAATAAGGTCTCCGAATCGTTCCACGTGCCTTGGACCGTCCTGCTCGAATAATGCCCCCCCACCCAAGACGACAGGCGTCCGTGGTCACCGTGGCAAGAGGGGGGGCCATGGCAAAGGGGCGTCCCACCTGGGGGTCCAGTGATTGAAGCCACCAAACGAGAGCCCTCTTGCAGGCCCTGCTGAGAGAAATGGGGTGACTCAAGGGGTATTGATGAAGGGACCATTGGACTTGGAGAGTCCACTGTAAAATCCTCATGTTCAGACGCGCCATGGGAAGAAGGTTTATAGCGGCTGCCATGGACCCCAGGGCCCTTAGAACCAATCCCGCCGGAGGTTTTGAAGATTGAAAGATGGCCCGCACATGTGCCCTCAAAGTGTGCAACCGGTCGGGAGTTAAGAAGACTAGTTGCCTGTTGGTGTCCAGTCTGGCCCCGATAAAATCTATCACCTGAGTCGGGGTGAGAGAGGACTTGTCCGAGTTTATAGTGATCCCTAGTTGCGGAGCAAGGTTGAGAAAGTAGTCCCTGGCTAAGCATAGTAGATGCCTTGTCGGGGCGGTGAGGAGCCAGCCGTCCAGGTACGGGAAGACCTGCATTCCCTGGAGTCTCAGGTGGACCGCTATCACTGCTAATACCTTGGTGAACACCCTGGGGGCTGAGGTGAGACCAAAGGGGAGGACCCTGAATTGATAATGACTGGCTCCCAGCCGGAAGCGGAGAAACCTCCTGGACTGTTCGTCCATCAATATGCGGTAGTACTCGTCCTTGAGGTCTATGGAGCACATCCAGTCATTCTCCCGCAAGAGGGGGAGAATAGATTGAAGAGTGACCATCCAGAACTTTTCTTTGGTCACTGACAGATTTAGTAGGGAAAGATCGAGGATGGGCCTTAGGTCCCCCGTCTTTTTTTTGCACCAAAAAGAACCTGGAGTAGTAACCCGATCCGGACTGGCCTGGGGGAACGTGCTGGATGGCTCCTTTTTCTAAAAGCAGCCGAATTTCCGCAGCTGCTGCCTCCCTCTGATTGGATGGAACATCGGGGAGGTGTCCGGGGGTGTCAGGAATGTAGGAAAAGGGAATTCTGTATCCTCTGGATATGATACGAAGCACCCAGCGGTCTGTTGTAATGGACTCCCAAGCTGCCAGGTGCTTCGAGAAATGCCCCCCCGACTGCCTCCAGAGTGGAGCAGTCAGGCAACCCCTCAGGGTTGCTGCGTGGGTCAATCAGAGAAGGCTTCTCTGGACCCAAAGTTCTTGGGGCCCCCTCTGCCTCTAGGGCGGCGTCCACCCTGACCTCCTCTGCCGCGAAAGGACTGGAAGTCCGGAGCAGACTGGGATTGTTGCGACTTTCAGAACCACATCTTCTTCTGTCCCTTTTGGTTCTTGGAGAAGGACCTCTGGGGAGCAGAGAAGCGGACTCCGACGGCAGACAACGTCTTCCCGTCCTTTTCGCTCTGGACCAAAGTCTCGCGAACTGTCTTGCCAAACAGGGCAGAACCATCGAAGGGGGTATTCGCAAAGGACGCCTTGAAGGGTTCCGCAAAATCACAATGTCGGAGCCAGGCCTGGCGCCTCATAACTAGGCCTGCTCCACTGGCTCTAGCGGCTCCCTTTGTAGCATGAGATAAAAGCTGCATAGAGGTGTTGGATATAGACCTAAGAGTGGCCATGCGAGTGGAGTACAACTGTTTGTCCTCCCCTGACATGGACTCCGGGGGGGATGAAGCGTACTCTTTGATAAGGTCTCGCTGCAGTCGAATCACATGTGCCATGTAGTTCAGGGACCTTACAGTGAAGGTCGCTGAACTAAAGACCCGCTTCCCGAGATGGTCCATCGAGCGAGACTCCTTGCTCGGGGGATGGACCGAGGGACTCTCTTGGGCTAACTCCCTCTTGGTGGCTGCCGCCACCAACATGGCATCTACGGGGGGGGTCCCTTGCTAAAGTGGGATTTCTCTGCTGGGGGGGGGCTCAGGATCTTGTCAGGACATTTGGGGACTGGCTCCACAGTGTCCAGCTCCTTCCATGCCCTAGTGATGATAAGGTCCACTAAGGGGTCGGACGGAGGGGACACCCAAGAGGTAGATGGGCCTGCTTCGAACGCCACCAGGAACACGGATTCATCCGAGGAAGCCTTGGGGGCAGACCACACCCCCCCTCTTATCCTAAGCATTTCCATGATGTCTCCGAAGGAGACATCCTCGGGGGGGTGACCTTGGGAAGCCTTCCCCCTCATCCAAATTCATGTCTTCTGTCAATGACTCGGGGGGAGTCCACATGCCTCCTCTTATACTTCCGCTTGTGAGGAACATCCTCGGGGGGACTGTCCGAGGATGACTCACCAGTAACATCTTGTTCCAGGAGAACGAGCTGAGACGTCAAAGCAGGCTGTCCCTGTGGCCGGGCGACGGAAGCCTTACCCAAACGAGAGGGAGTGCGGGATGGAGCCGTAGCAGGGAGCGGGGGCCTAAATGCACTCAACAGAGCCCTTTCCACCATGTCGAAGGCCGAGGGAGAGCCACTCTCTCTGGGATCCGAGAGCTGACCCTCACTCGGATCCGATGGATGGATCGGAGCCTGCGCCGAGACCATCGGATCAGAACGGCCAGTGTGCTCCGACCTGGACGGAGCCGAAGGCACACTAAACCCCTCGGATTCGAAGATCAGAGCACGGCTCCGAGAGCTCGGATCCGACAAGGACGGATCCGGTAAACTCGAAGGAAGAGTCGGAGCCGAAGTACCAGATACTGTCGGTACCGACCCACCCCCGGCACCAACGCTGCCCAGCTCCGAGCGCTCCGAACCCGGGAAGCAGGTCGGAGAAGGAGCTATCGGGGCAAAGAAGGGAGTTGAGCTCCCCCCCGGAGGGGGGGGGGCAGGAGCACTCCCGTCTGCATTTGGGCCTGGATGAACCTTTGCATCACCCGGTCCAAATCAGCTTCAGAAAGGCTACGCGTTGATCTCGACGAGGCCACCAAGGCTGGCCGGGAGTGCCGTCTCGATGACCTCGACGGAGATCGGGTCTCCTCCTCCTTGGGTCCCGGTGAGAAGCATGGAGACCGGAGCCGAGAAGGAGGAGACCTGGAAGCCGTGGAGGGAGAAGCCCGCTTAGCCGGGGGGGGGGGGGCAAAGCGGAGGCCTCGGCCCGCCGCTTGTGGTGCTTCTCCCTCCTTTTTTCTTTCCTGGCCTCCCTCTCCTCCGGCGCAGAAGCAGGAGATTGAGTCCCAGCCGGGGGGAGAGAGGCAGGAGTGGTCGCCACAGAAGCCTGGGAGGAGGCCACAGAAGTACTGGAGGCCGAAGCCGAATCTGGGGACAAGAGTCCCGCTAGGATCAGCTTCGACCTCCGGTCCTTCAGTGCCCTGGGGTTGAACGCTGCGCAGATAGAACACCCAGAGGAGAGGTGTTCAACCCCAAGGCACCGGGAGAGCTTATGGCCACACTCGGTGCACCTAGAAAATATTGGTTTTGGGGCCTCAGACATGTTAGCTAAAGAAAACTCACTCAGTAGGCCCCAAACACACTAAACACACACACACAGACTACGACCAGTGAGGGATGGGGAGGAAAATTTGACTAGAAAAATTTAAAGAGGTTATATAAAGTAAGGTTATAAGAAGGGAAACCTAACCAACACAACACAATCACACAAGTTTAAGGAGAAAAATTTAAGATACAAGGACTTATCTGACCAAAAGACCAGGAGCTCGCAATCTAGCTGCTGTTCAGAAGCGCGGCAAACTAGATCTGGGGTCAGTCAGGGTTGGCAGGGGATTATGGGTAAGGGGAGGAGCTAGGAGCTCGGATCTAAGCTTTGTAAAGTTGCCGGCTCGGATCCGAGATTGGATCCGTATCCAATAGGTTGCAGACCAAATGAAGTTAACTACTTCAGATAAATAATTAAACATATGAATATATATTTTTTTCATTTTTATGTTATTAACTTGTAAGAAGTAAAATAAAATTCAAAAGACACCTATTAGCCAGCTCCAGAAGAAACCATTAGCACCCATCTATATACTTGAAAAATAAGGCTTGAATCTATGACTATTTTATCAGTTCTGCTCTGACCATTTTGGAAAACATTTTTTTTTTTTACATCTGTCAACTCTTTAAGAAAGGGCAGACTCAAATAATAATCTCATCAATTTTCAGGATCAGAAAAAAAAAAGTCTACAAAAGGGCTTGGGATCTTCTTTTTCCCTCTGAAGCTTTCCTATTAATAACACTATCAGGAAACAAAACATAGTCATAATTTAATTAAGAAAGCAAAATTATACATCCATATCACAATTTTCTCGGAAACACAACACTTCAAGCTTAGAGATAGTTGTAAGCACAGTGATGGTCATCACAAAATTAAGCATGAAAAGCATTGCATTTTACACTCGAGCACTTTCATGGTATCTCAAATTATTTTGCAGCAGTAGCTTAAAGTAATTTATGACGGGCTTCTAATTCTCCTCCGTCCATACTTTAAACATTAGGAAACACAGTTGAGAAGCAAGAGACATCATAAACTAAACATAAAGCATGCATTGTGGTAAAAGCATGCACACCAAATCAGTATTTGTAAAAAGGAACAATTTGCAGTCCCACCCCCCTCACTCTGTATTTTTTACTCGTTATGTTGATGGTAATCTGAACCACCACTACACTATAAGTGACATATTCTTCATCCAGGCAATCAGATGAAAAACCATTTCCAAAGACTGACTTTGCAAAACAGTAACAATTTTAAGGATGAATACAAAGTCTCCAGGACAGCCTTGTTAAATGAATGTTCCTAAAAGGCATTTCAGCCTGCTTAATATTTTGAAAGAAAAAGCAGGACTTTTTAGCCTGTATAATATTTTGCATTTCACTCTCATCATTTGCAGGGCCTTCTGAAGTATTGTTTCACTTGGAAAAATGAGTGACCCCCCCCCCTAAGAACCACAGAATGCAGAACATTGTAGCATGCTACCAGGCATGCACACTGGGTTTAGCACTTAAAAATCATGTCTAAAGGGGTGAAACAACCTTTGGTTTTTGCATAAAGGTGTTTTCATGCATACTTTTTTATGCAAAACCCAAAGACCATTTCACTCCAGTTTACAAATAAAACTACTTTTTTTTTTAACCCAATGTCTAACCTTACACAACAGTATTTATAGCATTAATATTAGTGGTCATTCCAGCAATAATTAGGCTGAATTAGGGTGGGTAAGTAATTGCTAAACTGTTAAATTAACAGTTTGGCAAGAAAACTAATGGGTAAATTTTCGCCAAACTCTTAATATAAAACAGTTTGGCAATTACATAACATAATTTACAATTACTAAGCACTTTCATCCCACCAGCTAATATCAATGCTGTAAACACAGCTGTGTAAGTTTAGACTTCCCCATTCATAAACAATTTTTAAAGTAATTTTGTTTCTAAAGTGGGCGGAAACTCCCTTTGATTTTCGCATAAAATGTGTTTGCATGCATTTTTATGCAAAAAACAAAGGTCATTTCACCTCTTTAGACATGATTTTTAAGTACAAAACATCCAGCTGTGGATGGCGATACCATCTCTGATGCCCAAATCTCATCCCTTAGAGAAGCAAACTGGCTGTTGAACAATGAACTTTGAAGAATAAATAAGCCTTTTGGGTGGGACAGGGAAAACTCAATGGTCACCATAACCAGTACTGGGAACATAAAGAGGAACAACAATAACAGTTTATTAATAAAAGTCCACTGTGACTATAATACATTCCCATTTTTGATGAGATTGCAGTTCAAAACATCATAAAAATATCTAAATAATATAAAGACAGCCTCGCAGGCTGTTCAGGTACATGGATGAAACACAAAAAATGTGCAGGTTACTAACACACTGAGCAGAACTTGAATAAAGCTAGGCAAGTGATGCTTCATTTCAGGGAAACTTACCTCGTGAGGTTGCTGGTACTGGGCTGCAAGCAACAGAAAAGCCCGCTGAGCCTGGAAAGCAGCATTAACCAATTCAGCCTGATAAAGAAAAAATAAAACAAATTAAATATTGAATTTATAAAATGCAATGCAATTGTCCATATCAAATAGAATTACAAGAAGTAAAATCTTATTCATACTTTATTAACAGGTGCATTAATTAATGATACTGTCAATGGAAAGTTAAATACAGTGACAATGACTAAAGCACTTCATTCACACCAAACAGATCAAAGGTGCTGATCAGCACATCACACAAATGGATATAACAAGTCTTCAGATATCAGCAAAGTACTTACTAGTATTCACAGTGCTGTAAGCCCCAGAGGACTCACCTCCTCCCTTTTCTCATTCTACATTTCTCTCTTTAACACCATTAACTTAACACAAATACAGTATGACTACAGCATAGTAAATAACTGCAATACCTTATTCTAGAGATAATGACAGATACAACTTCTTAATTATTTCTACTTTTAATTCCACAGTCACAGATACTTTTTACATATCTGGCATATACTGTAAGCATATGCAACATTAATGAAGGTATAATCGAGCAATAATACCTAACAGGGTGACCAGTAATGGAGAATACTAATATGGGATATCACTATAGTATAAAAATGGGACAAAATAAAATACTCATTTCAAAACTGCTTATGAAATTATACTTTCTGCATTTTTGGCATTAAAAAGTTTTTTTCCCATATGAGCAGTCTACAGCGGGAAGGTAATTGCCTAGATGAAGTTTCCAATACAATGTAGCCTGGTAGTGCAGTGTGTATATGTATGCAGCAAATGGCAAAGACTTCAGTAAAAGAGAATGTCACTGGAGACAGTTTTCCACTCTAATGTTCGGTTTTATTATATATAAAAACAAATTTGTTTATGAATGCATGGGAAGCAAAACACAACTAACATTTAATCTTAGTTCCAGATTGATCTAGATCGCAACATAAAATGTCCAAACCTTTGACATGTAAAAGTTCAAATTGCCCCCAAAATTAAGTTCCTACAGCCTTTGTAGGTTTTTGTGCTGATAACATAGCCTAAAGGCTGGCCAGTATGAAAATACTGCTTTACATTTTACTCCAAAATTTGTGTAAATCCATGCAGGTAAGGATAATCCTCAGCCATCACAGTCCAAAACATCTCTAAATCACCAGAGCTTTTAGCTTCTAGGAACACTTTCATCTTCAAAGAATGCAAAGCATTTTGAAGTACCTCCTTACAATCTTCTCTTAATCCAGACACCAGGAAAGTGGAATCTACCTGCCTCTCTGGTAGTGTACACTCTACTCCTATACAACTGTTACCTGTTGAGATTTCCTGTGTGCTCTCTGTCCCTCTCTCCCTAGCTTCTAAAGGACCCTATCCCTGGTTCAGCAGCCACCACTATGGGAGAATGACAGAATATTGCATTACAAGTGCACGTAAAAGGGCAAACACTGAGTGAGCCCATCCATAGTTCAAATGAAAATTTAAACGGAGGCCCCATCTGCCTGAACTGGTGGCAGCTTAGATGAAGGTAAAAGATCCTACTGCATTTATTGAAAACAGTAGGGGAAGTTACCCAACGCATTGCCAAATTTCTCCTATTTACTATGAATACTAATGAGTAATCACACAAAACCAAACTTATAAAAGCAAAAAAAGTCATGAGAATCCAACTACTTAAAAAGAAGTATTTACTAGGTGCTTTCATTCTCAATCACAGGACTTCATCAGAATACTTAAAAAAACGCACAAGCAGGTTTAAATAAACAAGCTGCAAGTCACACGTTCAAGTAAAGTAATTCAATAAACCATACCCTAAATAATTAACTCTTTAATACTCATAAACATAACAAAACCTATGTATAGATCCTCCTCATACTAAAATCAACTTGCATTTTATCTCATTTTATTTTTTATACTCGATCTGCAATACAATAAGTGGTGGTGTAGAACCATTAAGACAAAGTTGCCATCAAAGCTCTCTCTTTTTTAATAGCAGAGTCCAGGGACCCCCTTTCTGGATGACGTGTCATTTGTTCCACCATAAAAAAAAAAATAAAAAGTGTGCTCTGAATTAGTTTCAATATGTTTATATAGTGCATTGTTGTTTCTTTTATTTTTAATATCATATAAATGCTTGCATATGTTTTCCTTTAATGGCCTCTCAGTTTTGCCAACATAAAATGCCGACACTATTGGCAAAAAGCAAAATATACTACATCAAAGGTATTACAATTAAATTTCCCCATAGTTGCAATGTGTTGCTGTCGAATGTTAACTCCATCATCAGTATATACATATTTACAATATGTGCAACAACCACAAACAGACATCATGGAAGAAACACTGGTAAATTCTCAGAAAGGTTCTTGAAACTCATTCCCTTCCTATACACTATTCTAGGTTGTTCTTCTTCTTTCGGCTTTTCCCGGCTAGGGGTCGCCACAGCGGAACTCCAGTCCGCTAATGATTGCAGTAGACTTTTACGGTGCCGAGGTGCCAGCCCGACGCCCAACCTTCAACTAAGGCACGCCCATTCATACATGTCTTTCGAACGCCACTCGACCGTGGGGAGGACATGCAGACTCCACACAGAAGGCGCTCCAGCTGAGAATCGAACGGGAGAACCTCTTGCTGTGAGGTGACAATGCTACCGCTGCACCACTGCGGTTTACACTATTATAGGTCTTGACCCTAATTTATTAAGAATTTGAGCACCAATTCTTATTTAATCAACAAACTGGTTGTCAATAGAAAAAGAGGTAATGAAAGTACTAGTAGGATCTGTAGCCATCTTATTATATATTTGCTGTTTATAACAAACACACACAGAAAAAATTCTATCTACCTGTGGTTCATAGTATAGCAGTATGGAGTCCCTTTGCAAGAAGTCAAACACCATTCTCCTAGGAGACTTGCACTACTCCTCCATTAATTGGGAGACCTATAAATCCTGAAACATGTAAGCCCAAAAATTTCTAGATTTCATCAATACAAACTTTCTGGACCGGTTAGTCCGACCTCAACCCAAGACCATACAATCCTGGAATAAGTCCTTACCAATATGGGACAGTTTTGTTCCTCACCAATTATAACTTCGTCTCTTATCAAATCTGACCACAAATCTGTCACATTCTTTGTAAGACTGAAGCAGGAAGCATATTCCAATATTTCAGTATTAATAAATTATGCTAAGGCTAGTCTACTAAACCTGAGTGATGACCTGACCAATTTCAAACTACCCTTCCAGCCTGATAACCCTACTGCTTATGTGCTGCCAAATTATATGCACACATAGCTGCATAGAAGTATCTGTTCCCCTCCATAGTAAATACAATGTGAACTTTAAGAATAAATCCCCAAAAATAAACAGACTATATAATAAAATAAAAAACTCATTGAGTGTAAAAATAAACTTAACTCTTAAGATGCCAAACCACTTGTACTAAATTAAGCAGAGAACTTATTAAATCAACCAAAACCAAATATTAGGTAAAAATAGCCATCCAGGCAAAGGACAATCAAAAAAGCAGTTTTTAACTCACCCAGCTGGGTATCGACCCATATGTTGTCAGATGGGTTGCAAACTGGCTCACTGATAGAACTCATATAGTCAAAATAGGGGACTCTACCTCCTTCCGCAGAGCCATCACCAGTGGTGTCCCACAGGGATCAGTTCTGGGACCCCTTACTGTTCAGAAACTACTTCTCTGAAGTACAGGCTAAAACTAAAGGACTGTGGCTGACAAAGTTTGCTGATGACTGCAAACTAGGAGCTGTCACTGAAACCCCTAGTGATGTCAACATCCTGCAAGAAGGTCTTACACAGACTAATGACTGGTGCCAAAGCCATGGTCTTAAACATACTGCAAAAAATGCATCATCACCCCATTCAGCAAGGGTGATGTTCTTGCAAACTATCACATCAACAGCAATACCCTAAGTACACAGTACTGGTGAGAGATCTGGACACAGGTTGACAGCAACCTTGACTTCGATCACCATGTCTCCACAGTGGTAAGAAGGGCACTTTAAATTGTTCTTCTCATATGTAAGGACATTGCTTCCAGAAAAAGGATGTTATAACCCCCCTGTACACCTTCATCAGGCGTACTCTTTCCTCATCAGGCAAATAATGGAGTACAGCGTTCCCTTTGGTATGTTCCTTTCCAAACACCTGCAGCAATTAGAGAGACCACAAAGATTCCTTACAAAGAAAAATATAGGTCTTGAAGATCTGTCTTATGCAGACCGACTGAAATTGTCACTTTATGCTGTGCTGTACAGACTGCTCACAGGTGACCCGTGCCTTGCATATAGAGCAATCTCTGACTCAGCTTTAATGGAAATGCTGCAGATTTGCAAGTCAAACGGCACAAGGGCCACTCACTCAAAGGAATTTAACCTGGTATGTGACATCAACAGAAGTTGCTGGAGACACAGATTTGTCTCACAGAGGTTGCCCCGCCTTTGGAACAAGCTTCCTATTCATGTTAAACAAAGCCTCTCATTGGCCCTATTTAAGCATAATTTGGATGATTGGATGGGTAACCGGAAATTCACTCTGGAGTTCCACCTGTGTCCCTCTTGGACAGGGGCAACAGGTGCTGATTTTAGTGTCTGCTTGAACCAAACACCCTTGGGAACACCGATTGAACTTGGCTTGGCTTGTAAGGGCTCTGGGGCTGCTAGCCTAGTAACCTCCTATGATATGATCATATATTCACATCTACACCCCCTCAAATTTGCCACAAACAAGTCCTCAAGTCACTTGCCAAGGTCAAGAATATGACTTCCATGGGGCCAGATAACATACCAGGCTTGCCTACTGGCCAGCCTGAAATTGGACCTGTCAAACTCCCTACAAAGACTAATCAATATCAGCCTTCAAACAAGGTTTATGCTAGGTGAACAGGGGACAGCAACAGTCATCCACCTGCACAACGGTGGGACATCAAGGGACCTGGGTAATTATAGACTCATAAGTCTGACCAGCTTCATCTGTAAGGCTATGGAAATGATCATTATAGAATTAACAAATAATGACATAGGCAACCTACAAACAGTTGATTTAAGCCACTTCAGGGTTGTCAATGGCAGATCTTGCCTACTTAACCTGGTCAACTTCTTTAAGAAGGTTATTGAAGCAATGAATGATGGTAAAATCAGCGCATCCCACCTATTTAAACCTTGCCAAGGTGTCTGACACCATACTACACTTGGGTATCATGGTGCAAGTCCTGTGTAATTCATTCTCTAGCAAACTGGCTCATAAACAGAATCCAGGAAATTATGGTGAGCGGCTCTACCTCCTCCAAATGACTTGTTTCTAGCGGTGTACCCCAGAGTTCAGGCCTTGGGCCACTCTTTTTCGACATTTACTTCTCAAAGTTCAAAGCAAATGTTAAAGGTTTACGTCTGACTAAGTTTGCAGATGAATGTAAACTTGGTATCAACATAAATTTCTCAGAGGACACCAAGATCCCCCAAGAAGGCCTTTCCCAATCAAATATCTGGTGTCAAAACAATGGACTGAAACTAAATAAAAATGTGTAATAGCATCCTTCAGCAAGCATAACTGCCCTTGCATTTATCACATTAACAATCCCCCAAAAGTAGATCCTATAGTCAGGGATCTCAGAGCCTATGTCGACAATGAACTGTCCTTTGAGCAGTATGTATCCAGTGTTGTAAGAAAGTCCTTTTTCATCACACAGCTTATACCTAAAGGTATGGAGTCCAGGTCCTGGGTCATAATCATTCTATTATACTCAGCTTTCATTAGGCCATTCATTGAATATAATGCCGAAACACATGGCACAACTGGAATGATCACAATGCTTTCACACTAAAAAAGGTCCTGAATTATAAAAACTATGTAGACCACCTCAGAACCTTGCCCCTTTTCTCCATCCAGGTTAAGAGGTCACTTCTGCATCACAGAGCCTAATTAGATCCTATCCTGTCACAACTATTACACATTCTCAAGTCCAGTAGTAGTGTAAACACAAACTCAAGGGATCTCAATATCTTTTGCAAAATTAACAGGACATGTTGGAGGGACAGTTATGAATCAGAGAATACTGCTTCCATGTAATAGTCTTCTACTCCACATAAAACAAAATACTTTTCTTTCTTGACTGAAACATAGTTTGGACAACTGGATAGGAAACCTTAAATTCACCTTTGGTTTATCACCCATATCCCTCATGACACAGGCAACAAGTAACTATATGCCAACATATCCTTTCTGCCACAATTTGGTTACTCATACATAAAAGAGAACAACTAAAACACTACCAGAGAAATAAGGCTAGGCTTTTTAAAATCCTCACAGATCAATGACCTAGTAACTACCTATGGATGATGGAAGGGGAGGTAGGCTATTATTAGATGGAGTTATTTATTGCATTTTATGGGTTCTACTGACCACTAGCTAGTTTGGTGGGGAGTCAGAAATGGGATTAGCTTGGGTTATGAGTTGTACTTTCATGTGAAATTTATTCCTAATCTGGCATCTAACGGGCAACCATAAAATGGGGAAAAGTGTCTTATGATTCTGAAATTGCAACAATGTCTAGGTTAAACTGTGAGATGGTGGTGTTAATTTAGTTGACTGTATTTTGCAGACTTTGTGCATTGATTAGTGAACAGCTGAGCGGGGATGGACCTGAATTTGGTTCAAATAGGCCTCTGAAAAGGAGTATTAAGATAATGGAAGTATATCTGTAATATATATATTGTGTTTGTGTAATATAGAAATACAGCTTCTACACAGAATACACACACACACACACACACACACACACACACACACACACACACACACACAATTAACATCAGACAATCAGCAGTTATTAAGAATTGTGTCATTTTACGTTAAGATTATGATCCAAATGCCATTATTTACCCCTTTAATTGTTCACTTGATTAATTTTGCTATAGTTAACAGAGGTTCTCATGTTCCCCTTTCACAAGTGTGAAACCAGATACTGCCAGCCCTGACACTTCAAAAATTACAGAGCAATTTTCCATTTAAAAGCACCTTGCAAAACATGATGCCTCTCATCCTGGAAATATCAAAAATCTGGACAAAGGCCCATAAAAAACAGGTACAAGTCTGTATGCTAACATAAAATTTGCATACATAATCATGTAGCCCCAGCCTCTCCAATGGAATTGTGGGATACCAACTTTCAAACGCAAACTAAACAGTCAACCAAAATATGTCCCCAGAGCCTAGATCCTGCAGTAAATGGTAACCATTTTTTTTGTTTTGAAATGTGCAGCAAGGATGTTCATTGGGAAGGAAGATGATAAGGAACCTTATGATTTTGTTTTTGGTGACTTGCAGTATGTGGCTTTTGTGGTAAAAGTAGGGCATTTAATGGCTGGCAATATTCTAATCTTAGCAAAAAAATATTATAGTTTGCTAGGACCTCCAAAAGTCATTCTCCATGGCCTACTGATCAGTGGCGTAGCTAGAGTTTGTGCCCCCCCGGGGCTGTCTTTGAGTTTGCCGCCCTTCCCCCCTCACAAAATCATGGTCGAATGGGCCCCTCCCCATACACAGTGCTCCTCCCTGCAGCCATTCTAATGTCCCATTACTTGGCTATTTTGCCCCATTTACCATAAACACTGTAATGTGCATACTACTTTACTTCTACAATGATTATTTGGATTTCATTTGAAACTTTTATTTTACATTTTATAGCACAAACACTAATAGACATCTGCTAAACAAAGCAATACAGTCTCACAATGAAAATAGACATAGCATTAAAACTTCTCTGCCCTTGAAACTCACATTCATTGAAACAGCATTGAAACCCACATTCAAAAAAATGCATCTGGCCACTGGTGGATAAAGATTACCTTTGGGGTGTTTTCAAATCATAGGCCCCTTGCACACAAAACATACACATGTTCTTTAATGCACCTTCCTGACTGCATTAAATTATATTCCTTGTATAACATAGCACACTTGTTAGAGCATGTGTTAAATTTATTGTTGTGAACATTTTTCCTTCCAGTAAGCAGTGAAACAAAATGCATTAACCAATAATGACTAAACTGCCCAATTCAGAACATTTCCATCATAAAAGTCTACTCAAACTTCTACAGTCCACGACTATCAGTAAATATGCACAATATCTGCAGAAGCAAAAGTCATCTAAATAATTCACATTAAAGAGATCTGTAACTGATGAAGAGGTTGCTGCTAGCAAACAACTTTATATTTCATTGTTTCATCTACAAATAAAGTGCCTGTTGTCCTTGAGGAATAAATTGCCTGTGTTACATTAACAAAATGATAAGCTAGTAATATTGCAATAGGGAATGGATGGCAAACGGATAACAGGTTCATAGTTACTAGGTATCTCCGTTAAACAGGATATTCTCAGGACTGAAGCATCCAACCCTTTAAATGTACAACACAGTACAGTACAGTATCAGCAATCCATCTACATAACTGTGGGAGTAGAACCCACAGACTTCTGCATCAAAAGTATTCTGTTGTGTTACTAACAAGATAAGCAGCACTATACTTCTCTCCTCCTGAAAAACTATGCAACACAAGAAATCTGGAAAAAGCCAACATTTTGTTTTTTGGGGGGGGGGCAAAGGCCCAAAGCCAGGGACACATTTTAAGCATTGCTTGTATAATCTTAGAAGAGTTGCTAAAATAAAATGTTTTGTGTTACCAAGAGTTTCCTGAAAGATAGGAAGAATGAAACGTAAATGGCTATCATTACTTAATGAATTGAGTTCTCACTGATTTGCCAGAAAACCACACATTTTAGGAGGAACAGAGCAAATTTATGAGCCAAACATTCCAGACATTATCTAAAACTTTGGACAGTTGAGAACTATGAACTTAACTCCTTGAATCACAAGTGGTGGTGGTATGGGCAGAGAATTTAGGCTCTTGCTCCTTGTACCTAAGGTACAAGGTTTGAGTCTGAGTAAATAACCACCAGTAATACCTAACTGGGGCATTTACACACAGACACACGCACACGCACACGCACACACACACACACACACACACACACACACACACACACACACACACACACACACACACACACACACCCCTGCTATTGTACTCATGAGAGGAGAAATATCTGCTGTTGCACTCATAAGAGAAATAGTTGTGCACATAGGAAAGTCTTCACACACCCACCTGCCGTTGCACTCATAAGAGGAGAAACAGCTGCCATTGCACTCATAAGAGAAATAGCTGTGCAAATTGGGAAGTCTTCACACATCCATCTGCAAGAAACGTTTAATACAGAAACACCCAGCTGCAAGAAAAGTTCAATACAGAAACATTTAGCCATTGCACATAAAGAAAAGACTGTAGTTTCTTCTAAGGTAAACAAATTTGTTGCACATGGGGAAAAGGCTGCTGTTTCTTCTCTCAAGCAGTGCGCACACACACCCGTCGCATAAAGGTAAACAAATAGCTGCCATTGCATACAAGGAAAAGACTACTGTTTCTTCACACACACACACCTGCAAGAAAAGTTCAATACAGAAGGAAAATACTGCTGTTTCTTATAAGCTAAATAAATAGCTGCTGTCGCACATAGGGAAAAGACTGTTTCTTCTCTCAAGCGGCACACACACCCATTGCATAAAGGTAAACAAATAGCTGCCATCCCACATAGTGAAAAGACTGTTGTTTCTTCTCTTAAGCAGTGAGCACACAAGAAAAAGAAAATCAATAACACCTGCCGTTTCTCTCGCACATGCACTGAAGGAGCCAGGGGAAGAAATATGTGCTTTGCCACTGCACCACCTGACCAGTCCGATTCTGCAGCAAGTTAAATTAAATTATGGCTTGCCATTCTGACAGGCTGTCTACCTCGTGAAAGCTGATGTCATCGCGCACACCCTGCACGTGATGACTTCAGGAACAAATTCATCAAAAAAAAAAAAAACTTCAAAACAAAAACCAGGGAAATTCGGAAATTAAAGGGGTCACTCAGGAATTTGTGGCACCCCAATATTTTGCTCTCAAAACCACTATTTACCGAGGAATTTGGTATGGTTGAGAGGTGTGGTGTGGATATAACCCCTTGTGACCTCCCACACCCGTTATTTACACACACATAATTAGTATATCTCACTGTCAACTGACTTTTCCACAGACAGCAGATTTTTGTATTATGCGTTACTTCACAGGATTCACACTTAATGAGCATATTATCCAATTTGATGACCAACACCTGTTGAGTTAGTCTACTGGTTTTCATCTTTGTATATTTCTGTAGTTACTTTATCCTGTCCTAAGAACTGTAATTAAAAGTGTCCTTCAATCTAGTTCATTTGCCCATAGTAAAAGAAGAAAGAAATGATCTGGTATACTTTAGTAATAAATCAAAGTAAGACAAGACACTTACACTGATATAAACTGTGCCCCTAGATTTTTTTTTCTTTTTATGAGGTAGAACATACTACTGAATCATTCCTGCTTTTTAACCATTCTATGACCTAAGTTTCACAATTGTTCATAATAATCTGGTACCGGATCATTTCTTTCAACCTGGTCTGTGGTATCAATAGACTTGTTGGTGGGACAGATTTGTGTCCCAGAGACTCCCCCATCTGTGGAATAGACTCCCTCTCCATGTCAAGCAGAGTACCTCATTACCCCTTTTTAAGAGCAACATGGATAACTGGATGGGAAACAGAAAATACACTCCTGGGATTCCACCTGTGTCCCTACTGGACAGGGGCGTTGGGTGCAGACTTGTCTAAACATGAACTAAACTCCTTGGCTAGGCTTATAAGAGCCTCAGGGCCAATAGCCTAGTAACCTCCTATGATAATATGCTAACAGCAAAATGCATGAAGTCAAATTCTGCTGTATCCTAGTATCATAATGTAGTTTTGGATACCTCCTGGAAATAAAAACCTTTTTCAAAATGTAGAGTTTAACAATTTAACTGCATGGGTAAACAAAACAGACTAAACTGATTAAATCTGCCTGACAAGAAAAATATTAATTAAAAAAGTGTAGCTGCATGCAGAAACAGTCTGATAACCCAGCAAAATTGTTTAATTTATATGCGTTTTTTCATCTCATGTAACAAGATATGTTTAAGCTCCAGCCAACGGTTCTGTTTACTGCAGAATATTTACTAGGTATTTTTGTGATACATGATCAATTCCATTTGATTATGAGCGTCTGGCAAAGAGGATGAGCAAAATGGGATCTGCTGATAATACAGTGAAGCTTACCAACAGTTTTATTCACAGAGTAGCTATTTTATTAAAAATCACTTTCATTTAAAGAGTTAATCCAAGCCCTTGCTAGTAAAAAAGGCCAAGGTCATCTGCGTGATGTACTTTCCACAACAACTGATCCTTGAATTACTAGATGTCTGCTGCTGGACGCAATATTATTAGCATTTATATACTGCGCACAATGTTCCATCCTCACTGGCTAGAAGCCAAAGTAGGCAGACCCTCCCTCAAACTTGTGCCATCTCCACAGCAGCCTTTGTATTCAAGTAATGCTAACTTGAGTAACACATCTTGTTAGGATGTGTGGAATGATGCATTTTATGGATGATGGTATGAATGGCTTTCAGGAGCTTTACCTAGAGGGGTAACATGCCAGAATCATTAAAATATATCCTTCCTAGCCAGCTCTTTGGCATACAGGATAAAGATCTAACTACAATCCAGGTGACCAGAGCTCGAATAGAGCTCTGGTACCTATTGGATCTGGATGGGGAAAATGGCAAAAGAACAACTCATGGCTTGTCTATCGTTGGGGTGGAACAATGACGGTTTCCCCATGACTAAGCTGCTCCCATGCAAACAAAGTCTTGTACCTAACAATATCTGTGCCAGGAAGGATATAAGCTGGCACTCCAAAGCTGGAAACAGGTATTTGTGTGCATTTGTCTGTTGAGAAGAGAGCTCACAGAAGTGTGTTGAAGTCCCTGTGATGATACGGGCAGGTGCCAGCATAGCCAGCTGTAAAGAATGATATGTCCTTTGAATATCAAACTGATTTATACAAGATACTTGTGTTATAAATGTATTAGAACTGTATGTCATTTGTATATCAAACTGATTTGGTACAAACGCTTGTGCTGAAAATGTATTTGTGAGCTTTGCTTGTGCTGAAATGTATCAACAGTGCACCCTGCTGAAATGAAGAGAAATGTACATGTATTACTGTAAATGTATATATTTTAATACAGGATACTGGCACACAAGAGGTGAACTTTAAGAAAAATAAGGAAAATGCAAATAGGCAGTTAAACCATTAATAGGCACCCCACACTGCTGAATAGGACCAGAGATGCTGGGTCTGGGGGAAGAGCCTTTGTCCATCAGCTCAGTGAAAAAGAGGTAGAGGCCCCAGGCACTGCCATAAACACTTGGATGTGAATTGTAGCTGTCTGTGCCAATTCCTGTCTCAGCTTCAAAGGGGAATACTATGAGAACCTACAGTCAGGTTACCAGATGAGGTCATTCTGCCAGCCCTCTTTGGAAATTACATTTTAGATATTACAAAGAGAAATCTCATGAGTATTGAATATTCTGTTTGGGAAGCCTGAATAGAAAGACCCTCACCCACAACATCTTGTCTTGCAGTAGTAAGTAACTTAACTAGGAAACAGTAAAATTCTTTTTGATTCAATCAGGAATATAGTGATGCTTAGCTTAGATTTTGTTTTTATTTGTCTGAGTTTGTCCATCAATGTTCATTTTATTTATTTCTTTTTATTATCAAATATATTTAAAACTTTTATTGTGGCTGGTCCTTGTAGAAAGTATTTAACATTTGAGAGTGCTTATATTTATTTGGTGACTGTGTGTGGACCACTTCAGAAGGTCTATCCAACGTGGTTAACTAATACCATTTGTATAAGTATTAATATTACACAGTATAATTGAATACTCTTTTAGGTGCCTTATAGCAACTGACTGGTGGCAGTGATAACTACCTTATAGTCTGGGCAAAGTTGGCAGAGTGGGTATATCTGTGCCAGCCCTTCCCAGGTGTGTGTGTGTGTGTGTGTGTGTGTGTGTGTGTGTGTGTGTGTGTGTGTGTGTGTGTGTGTGTGTCTCAGCTACTTGGGGCAGGGACACGAAGCGCTACATTTACAGAGAGGGTGCTGGAGGACCTGATTTGAACACTAGGCTGAGGACCTAACCCTACAGCTGTACCAGTGAGGAGTCTTACTGGGGACCTGGAGGGAAACAGATAAAGCAACATCCAGACCCTAGGCTGAGCGTCTTTCGTGTGTGCTCTTAAAGGAAATTGTACTTGATACAGAGAGGTCTGCATCTGGAAATACTGAGTGTATCCATCTGTATTCCAAGTGCACGTCCCTCTCCATTGTCAGTGGTGTGAATTCATGGCCTGGCATGGAGATGACAGACATTGGTGGCCATCATATGCTGGTAGCAGTGGTGGGCATCACATTCCCCATGATGATGCAGGCACTCAAGTCAACCACCAGGGGAATGTAATCAGGCTTATAACTGTAACTACTCTATCACTGCTGTTCATCATAAAAGTGAGCTGTGGACTGGGGGAGGGACTGTGTAGCTTTGTCCAAAGATACTGATGAGTCACCATAGCCCCAGTCCTTCAAATGGATACTCTGCAGACCTTGGTTGTGCACTAGTAGCCTCTCCATGAAAGTCATGTGCAGGATGGGTGACAAGACACATCTTTGCTGGAGTCCTACTCTCACTCAAAATGTGTTCAACTTAACCCTGAAAATGTGGACATCACTTTTACTCCTCAAATACAAGGACCAAATGTCATACAGTTGTGTCTCAGGGAGTCCACACTCATAGGTTCACAGATCTATACTAGCCTAACAGACACCAGAATCTTTTATAAGCCTAGCCAAGCAAAACACATTTCCCCCCAAGTTCCTTGGATGCCTAAATGGTTGGGTATGTTAGTAAGGAGGTAGCTTAGTGTTACGTGAAGGGGAGTACATTAGTTGGATATTAATTCACTTACTGTTAACCTCTGCCCATCAGCCAGACCTGGAATAAATATGTGATTTCCACCCAATGATCAAGGTTTCATTTGAATAGGGTCAGGGAAGAACTTTGTTTCACATAGATGGGGAGCTTATGCCATAGCACGCTATCCTTTGACACGCATATCGGTCTCTCCTGCATGTTCTATTTATGTTTCAGGCAAAGTTCACATCCTTGGATCTAATGTTTCTGGTGCTATCTGTTTTGCAGATGTGCAAGAGATCCAGCAGAGCCAGATCTGAGGATAACTTGTATACCAGGCATAGATCATCTCTCAGAAACTTGTAGGAGACTTGAGTACAGAGATGGGGCGTTAAGGCGATCAGTGTAGGCAGAGTATTTATACCCTGGATTCTCCTGGTGAGGAAGCACTGAAGGCATTCCACCTGTTGCAAGTGCCTACTTAGGTACATGCCAAAGGGGGTACTGTACTAATAACAGGTCTGATGACAGTGGTACTATAACTTCCTTGGACCTGGATATCATAAACTTGTTTATGAGCTCGGTGACATAGAATGACTTTCTTACTATCTTGACTACATGTTGATCGAAGGCTAGATTACTGTCTATGTATGTTCGAAGATCCATAACTGTTGGGTCATCTCTTAGGGGTGTTTTATTAATGAAGTAATTAGCTTGGGTGGACGATTTCCCAAAATGCACTATAATGCATTTCTTTATACTGAGTTTTAGTCTGTGGCTTTGGCACTATTTCTGGCACTGTTTGCATTAGACCCTCTTTAAGGATGTTGGTGCCATATGGGGAATCTATGATAGCTCTCAATTTACAGCCATTTGCAGACTTGGTGTGCCAGAGGCCTTTAATATTAGCCTTGCCCTCCAAACAGTAGAGTTTGTCAATAGTACCTGAGTGGGGTATTGTATCGAACACCTTGGCCAGGTCAAGGTAGGTGATATGCACAGTTTTCCCCTCAACCATAGACTTGGTGCCCATCTTGAAGTCTACCAGGTGGAGTACACAAAACCTTCCCCTAAAGCCAAACTGGGATGGCTCCAGTGCTTGTATATTGCCAGTGTTATTGTTGATCACTTCCACGATAATTCATTCCATGGCTTTGCATATTAGGTTTCTCAGACTGATCGGTATGTAGTTCCTATGGTCAGTTGATGGTCCACCCCTAAGAAGAGAGATAACTGTTGTGACCCTCCATTCACCTGGCACGTAACCTGTTTTGAGGCTGTACTTGAAGACTACCTCAAGTAGTCCTGCTAGGTCATGTTTTAGGCTATTTGGGGGGGGGGGGGGGTAACCAGTGTATTGTTTTTGGCCTAACAAGTGCCAGCAGGACCTGCACCCTCTTGACAGTTGCTGGGATATGCTAGAAAGGATTTCACAGGAGGTAGTGAAGGGGAGTGGGGGGTGAAGACAGAGCTAAATTTATCAGTCAGTAGATTGGTTATGTCACCATGGTCTGTAAAGGTTGTGCCATTTACCACCAAATCTGCACACTGCTGAGTGTTACCTTTAAGGTTCCTGACACAGCGGAAAAAGGCCTTGTGATTCTTCTTAGCCTAGGAGACTGTCATGGGATTGTAATTGGCCTTGCTGGACTTTATTAGACCTCTTAGTTTCCTGTTTAGTTAAATCCAAGAGCTCTTACCGCTGTGACAGTTACTCTTTTTGATTTTAGCCATGAATTTTTTTCTTTTGTTATATACCCTGTTAAAGTAAGGTTTTCACCAGTAAGGTTTGTTTTTGGTGTTAGATCTAGGCTTACTTCTGGTAGGTACAGCAACTTCAATGCAGCTATTTATATATTTGTACAGGGTTTCAGTGAATAATTCTGCAATGGTAGCAGTGTTCTATGGGTTTGGGGAGCCATGAATTTTGACAAACTGGTGCTTAACAGGATGTAGTTTGCTTTAGAACAGCAGCTAACTGCATAGGTTTAGATAGGTTTTCCAAGTTGATCTTTATTTCAAGAGACAGCTTTGTGGTCCAACCTCACCATCAGGATGCGACTCGGGGGGGGGGGGGGGGGGGGCAATGCTCTTCCATACTGGTGAGTACTACGTCCAACATGTTTGATCCTCTGATTGGATTGTGCACTATCTGGTCCAGAGTGCTTGTGTTGATGAAGTCCAGGAAACATTGTGCCTGTGAGTTAAAGGCAGTGTACATTTCCCGGTCTACAGAGGGGTAATTAAAGTCACCATGAAAAGGATATTTGGTTGGATGGTGAGGTCCCATAGTAGGTCTAGGTAAGAGCTGTGAGCTTTGTGGGTCATGGAGTGTGACCTGTAGCTGGCTAGAGCATGGTAAGGAACCTTGTCTATGGAAATTTGGATGTGGATGAACTCTGTTGTATTTGTTGCTAATGTAGATTGAGACACCTCCACCTTTAGTTCCTGTCTGTGCTGCTGTTGGTATAAATGTATGAAAGGCACTGTAACCTTGCACTGACGGACTGCTTATTAACCTTGCACTGACGGACTGCTTTCTGAGGCTTTAAACCAAATCTCAGTAACAGCATAGATGTCCACATTCTCAAGAGTGAGGAAAGTTTTCAGGTTGTGGAGTTTCTTGTTTACACTCCTATCACTGAGCAGTAACATATTAAGGCCAATATCTGAAGCCCCAGGGGAATAGATGCAGCCCATCCTTGGCAGATCACTGTGGTCTGTTAACCATACTGTGTTATCATCCTTGGTGAATGTAGAATGTTGCTAATGCAAGGCACATACCTGTTGACACATTCACAGAGTCCCAAGTACTAAATTTCTAGATTTGTTACTATACAAGGTGCTACTAATTCCCACTGCCTGGTGAACAACTCTGCACAAGCACATGTAATTTATAGATTAGATTAGATGTCATAGATTAGTATTAAGCTAACTGCCCTTGCGAGCCATTTTAAGCCTAGCCAATTATCCCTTGTGAGACTCAAACCCTGCACCTTGTGTTTGTAAGGCAAACACCTTAACCATTAGGCCACCCTCCCATAGCAGACAAAGGAAAGCTAAAAACTAACTCCCATGACCTCTAGCCAAGAACAACTAAACTTTGAGCTCCATGGAGTGCTTCCCAACTCAGAGACCAGGTAAACATCTGCCACAAGATGGATGATCTTGGAATTTCTTAATGTAAAAGCACAGCAAAACTAGCTCTCAAGTGCAGATTAACAACAAACAACTAATTCACTAAAAAGCTCGCTGTCTAACAAAGCAATCTCACTTTAACCCTCCCTTATGTGTTTCCCAACTCGGACAGACCAGGCTATCTTACTACTGCAACTAGAATAGCAGTCCTAGTCTTCTTAATGTGAAAACACACTTCAGTTTGCCAAAAGTGAAAGGCACCAACTAGTTACAAATAATTGTCACTTTACTTTAAGCTCCCCCCGTGCATTTCCCTACTTGGACAGACCAGACTGCCCTTCTACTTCCACTAGGATGGCAGGCCCAGTCTTCTTAATGTAAAATCACACTTTAGTTAGCCAAAAATGAAAAGGTATCAGAAACAAATCAAATAACTAGCTACAACAAGTAATTCTCACTTTAAAGCCCCCCCTGTGCATTTTCTAACTCGAATAGACCAGGCTACCTTTCTACTCCCAGTAGAAATGCAGTTCCAGTCATCTTAATGCAAAAACACTCTTTAGTTAGCCACAAGTGAAAGGGTATCACAAACAAATCTAACAAGTAAAAAGGTACCAGAAGCAAATCTAACAACAAGCTACAAATAATTACAAGATTACAAGGCGATTCAAAGGCAGACAAGCTAGCAATGAGGTACACACACACTTTAAGGCAATTTCAAAGAAGACTAACAGTCTACGGGGAGGGCATTTCCAGTTTCTTCTGTCAGTAACCAGTAATATGTGAAGAGGAGCTAAGATTTGGAGGAGCTTCTAGGGCCAGGTATATAGAAGATGAGACTGGAAGGTGCTTCCAATGCAAGATATGCAATAGGGGCAGGCAGCCCAAAAGCCTCCACTGGAAACAAAATAAAAAAAAAAAAAGACAGTAAAAATGCAAAAAAAAAAAAAAAAAAAAAAAAAAGTAGAGCTCACTCAGACCACTACTTGAAAGGCATTGGAGACTATAAAAATGCCTTAAACTAATACTTTTAACTTCAGATAAAGAACAAACAACACAAAACTGATTTAAATGGTAAGATAACTGCAGTATTTTAAACAGTTTAAACATACTTCCCTGGATGCAAAATGCAGTCCAAATGCTTTGTTTTCAAGCTTGCAAGCTTCCAGCAATCCCAAGACTAAGATGACTTACTGCTTGTGTAATGTAAAATAACAGGGGCGGGGGTTAATTGCCACAAGCTCTAGTTATAACTCGCACAACTTTCCAAAGCTGGCTTTTTAAGCCTGAAAACTGACTTTGTTGTGTCTTTCGGCTTTTCCCGGTTAGGGGTCGCCACAGCGGAACTCCGGTCCGCTAATGACTGGCAGTAGATTTTTACATGCTGAATTGCCGGCCCTGACGCACAACCTTCAACAAAGGTACGCCCATTCACGCATGTCTCCACACAGAAGATGCTCTAGCTGAGAATCGAACAGGACAACGTCTTACTATGAGGCGACAATGCTACCGCAGCACCACCACCGCAGTAAGTTTGAAAACTGACTACAATACAGAATTAGACAATCAATGGTAATAATCAACTTAAGAGCTCAGGAAAATAATAACAGATACTATCTGAAAATAGACTAAAAGAGAACTGAATGAACAATGCTGATAATCTACTTAAGAGCTCAGAGAAATAACATTGGACATTGTAAAACCCAAATCAGTTTATAGCTGTAGTTTCAGATTTAGAAGAGCAGTAATACAAATGCAATAAAATGAGAATCCACTCAAAACACCACTTGAAAAGACTGCAGACTCTGAAAGTGTCTTAAATGAGTAAATGTAACTTCTACTATTATACAACTTTCTACAAAACATTCTAATTTTAACACAAAAGGTTTTACAGAGTGATTCCATTTCTGGACTTACCAAGTATCATGTAGAGATGACAAGCTTGTTTAGTTTGAAAGACCTGCATTGACTTTATAAAGTAACATTTTTCCCAGCTAAGTTGATAGTTCTTACTGACAGACAACCCTATATTTATACCAGACAGAAGTGCCTTTCAGCAAATCACTTTCTGTATTTTACGGAGTGTTATTGTATAATTCGAAAGGAACAGTTTTACCTATTTTTCATTTGTTTAACATACAGTGAAGAAACTAAAAAATGAAATTAATAAAATCTGTAAACAGATTCATTTCACTGAATGTTATACAACCCAAACAACTTAAGAATAATATCTGCTGAAGCGAAAAATGAAATGAAAATAGTTGTAATATACAAGATTTGTAAAAGTAATTTAAATGTATACAGTATAAACACAACCATTGAGCATGGGGGGGGGGGCTGGTTCAAGGCTATCCAGCATCAGATATTAAATGACTTTTAACAAGTACTATACAAGTACATACTTGAAAGACTGAGAATTCTAACAGCTGAGGATGGATGGAAGAGCTGTCCATATAAAGGTGGACAGAGGTAGGGTGTACCTAACCCATCGAGGAAGGCCCTCTTTATTTTCAACTGATCTGGTATGAAAACGAAAGTTATGTACTTAACACAATGTTAAATCAGTATTGTCTTGTTCTATCCAGTTCAACAGCTTGGTTATTGGATCTGATTAAATCCAACCTTGCTGCTTTTTTCAAAAGCTTAAATTCAGGTATTTAACTCTACACTACCCATAACTGCTTCTGGTTTCCCAGACTACCTCAGATCGCTTTTGCCTGCTTGTAGCTAGCATATCACCTAGTGAATGCAACATGGTTCTAACAATCCAAACCTAACTGAACAATGAACATGAATAACAGTAATGAGCTATCAAAAAGAGAAAGCCCCTGGTCAAGTCCAACCAATCAGCCAGGGGCCAAAAAGTGACACTTGGGGGGTGGGGGTGGGGTGTAGGGAGGGAATGTTGAACTGGATGGGGGAAGACAACACGGATCTAGCATTATGCTAAGTACATTACTTTCATATCCAAAGTTGTCTTCGCTGTTCAATACAACAGCTGGGACAAATTTACAAACTTCCCCAATGGTGGACAAAGGATGTAAGAAATCTGGATTGTATATTCAACCTGTAATGCAACACAAAGGTATGAAGTATAGACCAAGTAGCTGCAGCACAAAACTCATCATTGGGAACTCTAGCGAAGAAAGCAGGGGAGGTAGTCACAGCTCTAGTTAAGAGAGCCTTTGGTTTGCCAGCTTAAGTTAAACCCATTTTTCATAAACAAATGAAATACAAATGCTACACTTAAAGAAATCCCAATCCCCTCAGAGACACACACTCCAGAGATCTAAACCGTCATCACAATGAACAAAACATGCTGGAGGGATAGGTTCCTGACCCAGAGACTCTGGAATAGACTGCCCATACATGTCAAGCAGAGTGCCTCTTTGGCCGTCTTCAAAAGGAACCTTGATGATTGGATGGGAGAAAGAAAATTCACCCCGGGGATCACGTCAGTCGTCCTGCTAGACAGGGGTCCAGGGAAGTAAATACTGTCGGAAGAAATAGCCAGGGAATTGTTATGGCTAGGCTTGTAAAGCCGATAGACTAGTACCAACCTATGAAGAACTACCCGGACAAGGACAATTTAGAAACTCCTTGTCTCAATTTAGTTTTGGTCTGACTTTCTGATTTCTTTTTTTTTTATATAAATAAACCATGGGTTAATGCAAACCCTCTAAAAATGTACAGTATATCCCCCTTTGAAATTTTTGGAAAGTACACTGATGGATTGACTGTCTAAGATTTGCTTCAGAGTCCACTTTTGGCATAAAATGAAGATTAGTTTGCATGGATACCCTACCCTTGTGAAACTAAAGCAATGCTTATAACTCAGAAATCTTCCTAGTTGAAGTGACTGCTACTAGAAAGATTGTTTTACAAGTAAGGAACTTCCAAGTCCATCGAGACTGTGGGTTCAAAGGGAGCCTAATTAATTTTTATTTATTTTTATTTTAAAATTTGTTTACTGGGAAAGTCCGACTGAGTCAGAACCCATTTTCAACAGAGGCCCGGAGAGAAATGCTCCAGATGCATGTCTTTAGAATGTGGGAGGAAACCGAAGCACCCGGAAGAAATGCACACGAATGCAGGGAGGACATGCAGAATCTGCATAGGAGGCAGTGAAGCCTAGAATCAAACTGGAGAACCTCTTGCTGTGAGGTGACAACATTAACTACTGCACCACTGTACTGCCCATATGCCTGTAACATGATAGTAATGTCCCATGGAAGAAATGGATCCCATATTAGAAGCATTAGGAGAAAAGTTCCCTTCAAAAAAACTTTGGAGATTTTTAAGGAAGCAATGGAAGTTTGATTTTGGCCCACATGAAAATTAGAAACGGCTGATAATTGTACTTTGATTGTTGAGAAACTAATGCTTTTCTGAAAGAAATCCACTAAGAAATCTAATAGATAGTAGTGGGGCTGAAAGGGTCCAACTTTTGAAGAAGCCCATATGATGATATTTTTTTCCACTTGCTAATGTAAACCTTCCTAGTGTTTGTTTTTTTGTGAGGATGAAGGATGAAGCAGAAGGTCTAGATGCAGATCCAGGACCGACGGAGGGTATTTCAAATGAAGCCAGAGGAAGGGGAACAAACATGTTGGGGTCATAAAGGAGCAATAAGAATTATTGTTGCCTTGCACTTCATGGCTTTGTGAAGAAATTTGGTTATCGAGGGAAAAGGTGGAAAGGCATACAGGAGACCCATAGGCCAACTGTAGATCACAGCATCCCTCAGTAACTGCCCCATCAGGAAATCAGGACAAAGTAGCTGCTGTATTTGATGTTTAGATAGGAGAGAAAAAGACTGCAGCAAGCCTGGCCTCAGTGACTGAAAATCATTGTTACTATGTGATTGTTTGAGGGACCACTCATAAGGCAGAACAACAAACCTGCTGAGTTTGTCAGCTAAAACACAAAGTTCTCGGACTATGCATTGTGACCACAAAGCATCAGTAAGACATTGCCCATTACCAGACTCTTATGGCTTCCCAGCTCAACAGGTATGAATGGGTTCCTCCTTTCTTGTTGAAATACCAGACCACCTTCTATGTTATCTGCCTGGAAGGATATCACACCAAGTTGTTGCATTTAAATGAGAAAGAAGGAAAGACATAGGATGCAGAGAGGGGGTGATGGAGATAAGAGGACTATCTGCAGAAAATCTCCTTTGCCCCTTGCACCCAGCAAAGGGAAGACAAGTGGTCAGCAGATAGAGGGTCTGGAGGGTGGAAGTGTGTACTGCAACACTGATCTACTTGAACATCTACAATTGTGCTAAGTGTGACACAGTTGTAATATGTTCTTAGTAGAACAATCTTGTTGTAAGTCAGAAGGGGGGCACTAAGATTATGCTGGGTCTGTATGCTCTAATTTTTGTTAGTACCCTGGGGATTAGGGGTAACAGCAAGAATGCATACAGAAGTTCATGTGGAGAAGAATTCATCTATCTTTCAGGCTCCTGTCTGTTGTGTCATGCAGCAGAACTTCTGTAGTTGCTTGTTGTGGAGAGAGGCAAACAGGTCTACTGAGGGAATGCCATCCCCCACTATATAAGTCATACCCAAGAATACCTCTCTTTTCAACATCCATTCGTTGGGGTCTAGAAGCTTCCTGCTTAGAAAATCTATTAGGGTATTGCTCTGGCCTGGAATATAAGAGGCTATGAGGGTTAACTGTTCAGGCAAGGCAAGTTCACCCTTATTTACTTATGTACCATATAATTGTGGTGTTGTCTGTCCAGATTTGCAGTATCTCCAGGTTTAAGTGGTGCTGAAAGGCTAATTAAGGCCAGGTAGACTGCTAGTAACTATTCTTGATGCATATGTAATGTCCTCTGTTGTGGGGACCATGCGTCCTGTACCTTCTGGGGACCCAAGTAGGCTCACCAAGCTATATCCAAGTTGCCCATAATAATGGCCTTGTCTGTTACTGACAAAGAGAAATTTGCTTCTGGGTTTCTTTGTTTGGCCTAGTTCCACCACAGGACTTCTATTTTCAGGTGTGGAACGAGGGTCAGCAGGGTTTCCAGAGGTTAGGAATTGTATTTCCAAGCATTTTTTTTTTTTTAGAAACCATTGAAGTCTCCTGATGTGAAACTTTGCAAAAGGGATCATGAGAATGCATGATGTCATGTACCCCAGGATGCTCAGGAATTATCCTCCAGTGATGATCTGCTTTGGAAGCATACCTGTTAGGCAGCTTGTCAAGAAAAAGACTGTCTTGGAGAAGAAAGGCTTTCTGTTTAACTGACTCTGTCAGGGCTCCCAGAATGAGGATCCTTGTTTAAGGGACAGTTTGACATTTTTGAAGACTTTAAGGTGAAACCTACCCTCTGAAAACAGTCTACAGTGATCTGCAAGTGTTCAGGGTCTCTGAAGTGGACCTTCCCTGAATAAAACAGTCGTCTAGATATGGGTAAATCTGAACCTCTAGAGTTACCAATCTGCTATCAGAGAAACTAGGTATTTTCCGAAAACACTGGGAACAATAAATAGCCCAAATGGTAAAGCACAAAATTGGAAGTGGGAGTCTTTTGAACTTTACGATGTTGAGGAACTTGTTTAGCTTTGAGAGGTCCAAGATGGGTCTCCAAGTGCCTTCTTTTCCTGGGACTAGAAAGATCCTCGAGTAAAAGCCTTTTCCTTCTTGTTCTGGAGAGAGAGGCTGGATGGATCCTGGCTGAAGTAGCTCCCTGAGGATAGGTGGTAAGAGGCTTTCTTGTTCTTTTGGTGGTTTTGGAATGCCCAAAAAGGGTGGTATTTCTCCAAACTGAATACAGTACACAGTCTCTATAATGCTGAGGAACCACTGATCTCTGGTGATGGATTTCCACTGGTTTAGGTAGAAGGTTTGGAAAGGACAGGAAGGAGAAAGAACATAGTCACAGTTGCTCTCAGTGCTGGATGGGGTCTTTGGAGTCCCTGCCCTTTCATATTGTTCTATTTACCATCTTCTAGACTGCCTTGGTCTTTTACCACAGGAAGGCCTCCCCTTGTCTTGTCTACAAGGGAAAGGTCAAGGTTTTGATGGGTAATTCCTACTGTGGTTGGTGACAGGTAAAACTCTTTCAGTTTTAATTTGCTTTCCTTTTTTGACCAGTTTCTCAAAAACTTGTTCAGCTGGGGGCCCAAAAAGAAGTCCTTGTCCAATGGGGCATCTAGTGGTTCCGCCCTTACCTGATCTGATAGGGTCTGGGACCTGAGCCATACAAGTCTGCTAATAACAGAACCTGTGGCCATAGCTCTGCAAGAAGCATCTAAGGTATCACATTTTAGGGAGTGTCTGGAGACTTGTAAGGCTGCCTTAGCTAGCACTGTGTCTTCAGGAGACTCAATGTACTTTAGCATAAGGAATTAGCAAGTCAAAGCTCTCATTGTCAGGGTGACATAGGCACAGACTTTCTTCCCAAATCTGTCTAGTAATCTGCTTTTCCTGTCATTAGGCAGAGGATGTCTTGTTGGTCCTTTAGGTACACCTTTTGTGGCTTCAGTGTTGACAACAGAAGGATCAGCCTTTGAATTTTTATAGAAATGCTTGGGAGATTCAAGTGGTCTGGCAAACCTGTCTGGTTTCCTCAGAGCAGGGGGAAGAAAGTCAGGGTGTAGAGCTATGTCTTTGAAGACATCATCTAATGCAATGTGGACTGGGTGAAAGTAAACTTAGCAGTTCCCTTCAATGGGTCTGGGCCAGGGAGAACTGCTTACTTTCCCAGATGAAAGCCTCCTTCATTTTATGTAGGAATCCCTGAAGGAAAGATCTTGGGAGGGGTGTTAAAAGTGTTTGTTATTACACCCTGAGTAAATCTGAGGTAGTAAGTGGCCAAGGTAAGACAACTGCTTCTCATCCTCTGAGCTAGAGAAATCTTCCTCTTCCTGAAAAGCTACTTCACTGCTCCTTTAAGACGAGTGATATTGGAGATGGAAGAATGAAAGGGATCTCTAGATTTCATGAAGGTCATAAACGTCTGTGCTATTTTAAGGAGGTCTTGGGCTTCGGTCTGAGAAGAGGTGGTCAGAGGCAGTGGCAAAGCAAATAAAGTGATTTGCTTTGGTTTGGTTGTCTGTTTTAAAGGGATGACAGGAGGATGCAGTCATCTGACTGCAACTTTGACGGTAGCTTCGGTAGTCAGGAAAGACAGGGAGTCTTCCTCAACAGACACGGTGCAGATGTTGGAAGCTGAGGCCTGCAGAGTGATCTCACACTTGACTGATGTGTGAATCATGGTGGCATGGGCAGGTAGGCCAAGAGCCATGGTAACCTCCCGAGTTGTCATGCCAGAGGTTTTGAGACTAGGAGTTGCTGGACCAGGAGGCTGCAAACTAGCTCAGTCGATTTAAGATTCTTATATATATATATATATATATATATACACACACACACACACACACACACACACACACACACACACACACACACACACACACACACACACACAGACATGTTTTTCTTTCAGAAATGTCAGGGTCCTTTGTCTTTCTATTTTTTGGAATGATGCTAGCAGATGCTGGAGTTTGCTGAGGCCCTGCAGTAGCAATGGATTGCGATGGCATCAAGGAAGCTGAAGAAGAGGATTCCATATGGGTGGTAAGTACCATGGCCCTATGTTTGAGAGTTTTTACAATGAATTTTTCACAGTCAGGAGAGTTACATATATTGTGCTGAGTCCCCAAACAGAAAAGACAAAACAAGTAAAACTCTTTATGACAGATTTGCTTCCAACACTTCAAGCAATAGTTTACTTTTTGAATGTTAAATTAGTGGAGAAATTTCCCCAATGGGGTACTTATCTGAATGGAAGAAGGAGGTTCTCTGGAAACACAAAAAGACTAATGGATTGTGAGTGTTCTGAACACAAAAGTGAAGCACGCTGGACTGCACTACTAGAAAGAAATGAAGATGGCACCAGATACTCTTCTTATACCTTGACATCCAGATGTCTGTCCTCGGTTGTCCGTCAACTAGTAATGATGTAAAGACTGGAACTCAGTCTGGTTGTGGGCTTTTGCATGACAGGAAGCCTCAAGAATCAGTATTGCAACACTGACCAAGAAGACATCAACAGGAACCTTGCAGCCTTGGGGGCTGTGGTGAGACCAAACAGCACTGCTCAGAATTGAAAATGACTGGCTCCCAATCAGAAATGGAGATATCTTCTGGACTGTCTTGATATGACTGTATGCATTCTGGAGATCTATCAAACACATCCATTCATCTTCCTTAGAAGAGGCAGTATGGACTAAAATGTAACCATATGGGATTTTGTCTGCTTTTAAAAAGGAATAAAGTAACTCAGGTCCAGAATGGGCCTGAGATTGCCAGTTTTCTTTGGAATCAAAAAGAACTTTAAATAGACTCCAGATCTTGCTGATCTCGTGGGACCTCCTGGACAACTCATTTTTCTAGCATCTTTGTAACTTCTGCCGCTGCAAATTCCATCTGACTGGGTGGAACATCAGGAATAATTCTTTTTCTTCTGTAGAGAGAAAACAAAAGGAATATAGTATCATCTGATCATTGATCGCTGCACTCAGTTATCTTGAGTGATGGTCAGCAGAGAGTGCAGTAGTCGAAAAAACATTCAGGAGTGTTAGAAGGGCTTCTTGGTGGAAGGACCTCAAACACTTTGATGTTGTGATCAGCCTCTGCGGCAACGTCCATTAAATTTACCCCCACCCCCCACACCTGGGAGTTCTGAAACAATAACTTTTTTCAACCTTTTTGGTTCTGGAAAAAGGTCCTTTAGGATGTGAAAAATGTATGACAACAGCAGACAGAGTTTTGTCCTCATGTTCACTTCTGGTAAGCATTTCTTTAACTTTTGGTTTAAAAAGTGTCAAACCATCGAAGGAGCATTAATTAAAGACATCTTGTCACTTTCTGTAAAATCATGCAGGCACATACAGGTGTGCCAATGAATGGCAACGCTGGTGCCTGCTGCCCTAGCCACACCATCAACTACATTAAAAAGCAGATGCATGGACAGATTGGTCATTGACTGTAGTGCAGACAGCTGTGGTTCCTCTGACTTCTGGATGTCAACAGGAAGAGTACTGAGAGAGAGAGAGAGAGAGAGAAATTTTGGCAGTTCCTTGATCAAGTTCCTCTGGAAACAAGTAAAATTGGACAAACAGTTCAGCTCATGAATTGTAAAAGTCATTGAAGTACATGTCCATTTCCCAAATCCGTCCAGTGGCCTAGATTCTTGGTTGGGGGCAGGCAAACATATTCTCCTCAGACAGCTCCTTCTTAGTAGTTGCTGCAACAAGCATGACATCTACTGGGGGACCCTTTCTTCAATGAGACATTTCTAGGTGCAACAAAAATCTTCTCTAGATTATGTAGGACAGCTTCCACCACACTGAGTTCCTTCCAGGCCCACTAAGAGTCCAGGTCTAGTAACTAATCAGTGTGTTGGACCAGCCAGGAGGTAGATGAGCCAAGCCGCATATGCTTTGTGGAATACTGACTGCTCTGGGGATGGAGCTTCAGTATACCAACCCCCTCTCTGATTCAATTTCAGAATATCTCCAAAGGAGACATTTTTCAAAGGGGACCAGAGGGATCCCTTCCCTTCATAGAAATTGGTATCTTCCGTGACAGACTCTGGGGGTGAGTCTATATATGTCTCCTCTTACAGGTCTGCTTCCAAAGGCCCCCTGGATTACTTCTGGAGAAGGACCAGTATCAGAGGGGGAATTCACGAAGCAAGAACTCTCAAGGTTTAGCGAGGCTGACTGCCCCATTGGAAAAGATGCGCCGACTCTGACCTTAAATCCATATGGAGTTGGAACAGAACTGAGTGAGTTCAAGACACTTTCTCTACAGATCTGGAGATAACCCTCTCAAAACCCTCAAAAGCCAAAGCTGAGACTGGAGCCGAAGGGGGACTGCCTCAATCCAAGGAAGCCAGAAACTGTCTTCAGCTCCAATCCAACTTGGCTCAGAGACAAGACAATGGCGCTGAACTATCCGGAGCTGAAGCACCCAGTGGCAAGGATGGTCAATCCAGACCGCCAAGCCTTGGGCTCCACGACCCATCCCAATCCAATAGGGCCAGAGAGGATGAAGAAAAATGTTGTAGTCAAAGATAACAGCACTGTCAACTCCGATCTCAGATGTAGGTGCCCTGTGGGAATGACTTGGAACCATGGGCATCAGATCTAAAGGTCAGACAGGCACAGGGGAGACTAAGGATGGGGTAGCAGAGATCATTCCCAGAGCCACCAGAGGGATAGGCTCCAGAAGGAAACCCATTTGTATATGAGCCTGCAAAAATTTCCACATCATTCTGTCAAATACGGCTTTTGATAGGCCCCCTGAAGATTGTTAGGACTTGAAGAACAATGTAATCAATGGTGGTCTAGGTGACTGGCACAGTTTGACTTGCAGAAAGGGGGAATGAAACAGAGGACTAGCTGGCTAAAGAGAAAAATGCCAGGGTGGAGACAAGGAATGGATTCAAATAACCTCGAGTGACAGTAAATCTGTACATCTAGGAGTCCTTGGTGCTGGACCAAATGGGCCGGATAGATCCAGAGACTTCTTCCTCAACTTATCTAAGCTTTTCTTTTTACCATTCCTTGTCTTTACTTCTCTCCTTCTCACTCTCTTTATACTTGTTAGTCCTAACTTAGACCAATTTTTTTGAAGGAGAGGAGGCTTCTGAATCAGAAGGTGCTGATACTACTGTTTGGGCTGGAAGGAGGCCCTTCAGCACCAACTTAATGCGGCGGTCAGCAAATGCCCTGGTCCCAAAAGATGCACATGCCTCTCACTCCATTTCAAGGTGGGCAACACCCAAACAATATTCACAATATTCAATAGAATTGTTTGTTTATAGCTAACGAAACTGTGCATGTTATTTTTCCCAAGGTCTGTGTCTTTTTGTGTCGTTGCTTGAAATTGTATAATTTGTATAGCGTGACTAACGTTGTTGTAATGCAACTTCACTACTAAAAGTAAGTTCACAAATCTCATTTCTCTTGGTTCAGGCCCCTTATCTTTACAACCGCGGGATTCCCAAGTTGTCACCCTGAAGCCAGGAAGAACATAAACCGAGGTGCGAACGCACAAGCTGGTTCCTGACATCAGTCCCAAGACATTATAAGGGTAAATCGCCATACCCTTTTAATTTTAGTGTCTTACCACATTGAAAGTGCTTACGGGCAGGCAACAGTACAGAAACTAAACCCAGCCGGTAGCCTAAGACCGGACAGACAACCCCTAGGAAGACGGTTACTAAATTCAGCTTGTGTGTAGCCAAGCGTTTAGGTTATTAAATTCAGCTTATGTGTAGCCTAGCGTCTATATGTTCAGTTACCTAATAATCTGGCCTTGCAAACATTAACTGTGAGCTATACCTACCTGTAGTACAAGCTCTGGATTGGTGTATCCCCGCTCCGCTTCGCTCGGGCTCGCTTCGCGCCCCACCCTGCCCCCTAATCCCACCCGCCCCTGCTATCTCTACATTTATCAGTACAGAAAGACACACCCCCTTAGTATAGAGCCAATCAAGCTTCACCACCAATTTAATATATCTCCTCCTACAACACCTGATATTAGCTCATCTAGGTAACCACTTCTAGGACCCACCTATCCTACTAGTTAATTCCATCCTTACACTATGGGTGAAGTAAAGAAACATATTATCTTACTCTTACTCCCACTATTTATCATCCCGTACTATTTATCCATCTATGAAAACCAAAACCTCAAGGGATTTCACTATCCCAAGGGACAAACTTCTAACCTCAGAAACGCTCTCTCCAAAGAAACCTCCCCTCTCTACTATCCCACAAGAACTCTAAGAACTAATGGCATCTTTATCAAACAATCTTTCCTTAAAGGAACTAGCTCGAAACATGGACAAAAAATATTTTACAAACTGCTAAGACTCTTAGACCACCTGAAGAAATCTATTACTAAACATGGTGATATTCACCCGAACCCGGGCCCATCTACTTACCCAGTCTCTGTCCCACCAATAGCGGCCCAAAGATCAGCTAGCTCTCTTCTCATCTTCCATCTTAACCTAAGAAGCTTAAATAATAAGGTTCACAATTTACATGCTCTGATAGCCACCCATCGCCCTGACATCATGTGTCTATCAGAAACATGGCTCAAACCAGCCACAAAAGATGAAGAAATTCTTCTACCCGGATATAATATCTTAAGGGTTGATCGGGAAAATAAAAGAGGTGGTGGAATAGCTGTTATGTATAGAAGTTCCCTTAATATCATCATGAATCCTATTCAACCACCTAATGCTGCTAATGCAGAGTTACTTGCTCTAAAACTTTGCATAAATAATGTAAAAAGTATCAACCTTATTGTTATCTATATCCCACCAGGGAGCAACATAGAAACGTTGGAGTCAACACTAAACTGGTTAGCTTCTAATTACCCTCAGGAAACCATTGTCTTAGGGGATGTTAATATTGATTGGACCAAATGTTCCATTGAGATCAATCCCATCCCCATAAATTTATATGGTTTTTCACAAAAAATTGTCTCTCCAACAAGAATTGGTAATACCAACCAAAAAAGAGAGCATAATTGACTGGATTCTTATAAATAATGAGGCTCATAAATATACTACAGGGACCCTCCCTAATGACCTTAGTGACCACCTCATCACATTCATAATTAAACACAAATTCACCAACTTAAACCTTCCCATATATAGACTTGTTAGAAATAAAAAGAAATTTGTTCCAGCTCAATTCTTAACAGAACTCAAATCCTGTAATTGGTCCAAACTAAAAACCCTGCCTCTTGAAGAGAGTGTGGCATTCTTTAATGACACATTCCTCAACATTCTGGACTCTCATGCACCCAACCGACATATCAGAACCAAGACCCGGATAGCACCCTGGCTAACTACAGAAACCAAATCTAAAATAAAACTTAGAGATAAGGCCTGGGACAAATGGCGAGTAACTAAGACACAACAGGACCGCATCAAGTTCCAGCAGCTCAGAAATGAAACAAAAAAAAACAGTACCCTTGACAAAAAGAACTATTTTTGTCATCTCCAAGACAAACACCAGAATAATCCAAAGAAGTTCTGGGCAGGCTTAAATAGTCTCCTCCATACAGGGAAATCGTCTACACCCACCCCAGAGAAACTTATTGGTAAAAACCCAGAAGAAGTAGCAAATACCTTCAACTCCTTCTTCACAGAGACCATTCAGTCACTGGCCAATCAACTTACCTCTTCCCCCTTACTTGCTGTCCCAGAGAAATCATCCTTCTCCTTTACTCTCCAGCCAACACCCACCTCTCTCATTAGAGCCTTACTGAAAAAACTAAAACCGACCACTCTCTCTGCCGATCGACTCCCAGCTGAATACCTGCAAATAGCAGCAGACGTTATAGCTTACCCCATCTCAATTCTTATTAACCGAACTATATCAGAGGCTACCATCCCGACCATATGGAAAATATCCTATGTCATTCCACTCCATAAGGGTGGCTCCTCCACTGAACCATCTAACTATAGACCCATTGCAATCCTGTCTCCAATAGCCAAAATTATGGAAAGATGCGTTCATAAACAGTTACTTCACTACCTAAACCTAAACAATCTATTGTCCCATACTCAACACGGTTTCCGACCCCACCATAGTACGACCACCGCCCTACTTTCCTTTACGGACTCAGTAAATAAAAACCGTAACAGCAAAAAAATAACCTCTGCACACTTTCTTGATCTGTCAAAAGCTTTTGACATGGTTGATCACGAGATTCTGCTCCACACCCTAGAAACCCTACACCTTGATAATCCTGCTCTCTGCTGATTCAAGGCTTATCTCTCAGGCAGACAACAAGCAGTCCAATGGCAAAATAAGCTATCTGACCTGCTGCCTAATACCATAGGAGTCCCTCAGGGCTCCATTCTAGGTCCCCTTCTCTTCTCTGTATTCATAAATGAACTCCACACTGTTATTCCTAAAGCCACCTGTATCCAATATGCAGATGACTCCACCCTGATATGCTCTGCAGCCACTCTCTCTGATCTACAAGGAGTCACCCAACACTCCTTTACTGCAGTAGAAAAATGGCTTGCAGCACGTAAACTCATCCTAAATCCAAAAAAAACCAAATTACTAATAATTCTTCCCTCCTCAGGGCCTTCAATAGTTCAACTTTCTCCATTATCTAATAACAATACCTTCTTCGTCCAATCTACAAATGGTACCAAAATTGAGCCTGATACCACTACCAAACTGCTAGGGGTCACTATTGATAATAAGCTTAGATTTGACAACCATATCAGTCAAACCATAAAAACAGTAAATAAGAAACTCGGATCCTTGTATAGAATCAAAAACTTTCTTACCCCTACTGCAAAACTCACTATTGCACGCACACATCTCCTCTCTACCTTACTGTATGCCTCTCCTGTCCTTTCCTTCCTCAATAAAAATGAGATCAAGAAACTCTCTGTTGCCTATAATCACATTGCCAGATTTGTAACAGGTGCTCCCTATAGAACTCATCATTGTCAAAATCTAAGGAACCTTGACTGGCTTGAGCTACCCAATCTTCTCAAAATGAATCAACTTACTGAAGCATTTAAAATAATCAAACAACCTGAAAAAAACCCCTCACTGAGTGGAATACTGCTTCCTTACTCCAATCTTAGCTGTCTTCGCTCCTCTAATAGATTTCTGGTTCAAACCACCAAAGCCAACAACTCTGGTGGCGAAGCTCTCTTTGCCAATTCCATAGGGAAGGTTTGGAATTCCCTCCCTAACAACTTAAGACTTTCCACCTCCCTTTGTCAATTTAAAAATAATCTTAAGCTATATTTTAAGTCTCAATGGCTTTGCCCATGTTTTAACCCTGATTAGTCCTCCTTGATCCATATCATACCCACTTCCCTGTACCTACTAGATTCTACTCCTCCTTTTCAAAGTCTCAAATAACTAGCAACCTACGTCCCTCAGATCCTACCTCCTCTGATTTATATAGAAATCAAGCTCCTCTCTGCTTTTCTGCACTCTATAACTGTAAGGATCCTGTAACAACTTACAGAAATATTATTGCATTATAATTGTATCTAATTCACCCTGTTGAAAAATGTATCAAAAATATTGTCCTTGTTAATGTATATTTTCTGTATGAATCTGTATGTAATTAATGTTTATTTTTTACTTTATGGAGCTTTTCTCCCCGGGCCTCCGCTGAAAATGGACATGCATCCAGTCGGACCTTCCCGGTTAACAAATGTAAAATAAAATAAATAAATAAATAAAATATATGGGGGGTCTTTGGGAGGGATTTTCTGCCTGCAGTCAGAACAGGTTTAAATCCAGTGGCCTTGTCTGCCATGGTAACTCAATAATTAGTTCCACAACAAAGTAAAAATACAGTCAATTCTAGGATTAACGAACAGCTGTAAAAATCCACCAGCAGACTAATTAACTGCTATGTTTGTAACATGAAGATAGCAATACTGAATTAACAACTTAACAAAAAAAATTATATGTATGTATATTTATATGTGTATATATATATATATATATATATCTATACATACATACATACACACACACACACATTTATATATAGATATCTATATATATATATATATATATGTGCCTTCTGTGGAAGGTTGGTCGCCGGGCTGGCAACTCGACACGGTAAAAACTCCACTGCCAATCATGAGCGGACAGATGATCCGCTGTGGCGACCCCTAACCGGAAAAAGCCAAAAAGAATATATATATATATATATATATATATATATATATATATATATATATATCTCGAAATATTAGCAGCAAAACACCAAAGCAACCCTTCCACTGCTCAAAGAACTAGTCGGTGGAGGAACGTGATAGATAATTTTATTACTCTTGTCTTAAAACCTTTTAAAAAACTTGCTGTTCAGCACAATACTTCGACCAAATAAAAAACAACAGTTTGAATCAAGCGCTTTCGCTTGGTCCCATTGCCAAGCTTTATCAAAGCTTGGCAATGGGACCAAGCGAAAGCGCTTGATTCAAACTGTTGTTTTTTATTTGGTCGAAGTATTGTGCTGAACAGCAAGTTTTTTAAAAGGTTTTAAGACAAGAGTAATAAAATTATCTATCACGTTCCTCCACCGACTGGTTCTTTGAGCAGTGGAAGGGTTGCTTTGATATATATATATATATATATGGATCACCTTTAAAACCTCGAAACCGCGTTTGCCCGACACACTAATGACCGAAACGAAAAGACCGACAACATAAAAGCGCGGCGCAAAACACCGAAAACCATTACACCAACACACTACACGTAAACAACACAGTACACTACATAACATATGCACTATCCCTAACCCAAACCCTAACCCTAAGGTCCGACACTACCGCACACTTACCCTACCTGCACCCTAACCCTAACTCACTTACCCACCCCTAAACCCACAGTCCCTCGCTATCGCACACTTACCCTACCTGCACCCTAACCCTAACTCACTTACCCACCCCTAAACCCACAGTCCCTCGCTATCGCACACACACCCTACCTGCACCCTAACCCTAACTCACTTAACCCACCCCTAACCTACAGTCCCTCACTATCGCACACTTACCTGTCCGCTCCCTAACACTAAATCCCTCACTCGATCGCACACTTACCGAGTCCGTCGGGTTCTCACCTTTTCGGTCATCTGCGTTTTCGGTATTCTCGTCCCGTCAGTTCCGTTCGCAAACGCGAGTTCGAGATTTTAAAGGTGACCCATATATATATATATATATATATATATATACATATATGTGTATGTATATATATATATATATATATATATATATAAAATAATTATATATATTTTTTTATAGGAAAGGCAGGGAAAAAAATCCCTCGAGAAAAGGAAATTTGAGAAAGACTAGCAGAATCACAAAAGACAGACCTAGAAATAAAGATCTAACTTCAAATTCTAACAAGGAAAAACACCTAAAGATAATTACTTTTTGTAGCAAAAAAGTTTCACTTATCCAGGCAGGATACAGAGCCCTCGAATTGCATCTTAATTCTTCAAGCAGCAAATGAGATCCAAGGTAATCTGGGGACCATGGGGAATTATAGGTAGGGGAGGAGTTATAGCCCCGGATCCAGTCTCTTGAAAAAATGCAGAGTTCAGATCCGATTGGATCTGTTAACCCAATTGATAAATTGGAAGGAAAAGACAACATCAGATGTATGTTATATCTGATAATTGGGACCAGTCCTGAAGCATCCTTCATTGGGATGAATCAAAAGCAGCAATCAGTAGGGAGGAAGAAGCTAAAAAAATGTATAAGATAGAGCTCATAGGGCTGAGCCCTGCAGTATTGATTTTCCAAAAGAGGACCAACTCGTATTATTGTGGTAAGGTGACAATATTTGATGAAGTTGGACAATAAACTGAATTAACAACTTAACAAAAAAAATTATATGTATGTATATTTATATGTGTATATATATATATATATATATATATATATATATATATATATATATATATATATATATATATATATACATACATACACACACACACACATTTATATATAGATATAGATATATATATATATATATATATATATATATGTGTGTGCCTTCTGTGGAAGGTTGGTCGCCGGGCTGGCAACTCGACACAGTAAAAACTCCACTGCCAATCATGAGCGGACAGATGATCCGCTGTGGCGACCCCTAACCGGAAAAAGCCAAAAGAAGAAGAAGAAGAATATATATATATATATATATATATATATATATATATATATATGGCTGCAGCACAAATAACTGCAGAAGAGACATCCTTGAACCACAAATGGAAAAAGATGTTCAATAGTAAAGTGAGCTTTGCCCATAGCACTCACTAGAAGGCAGCCTTCTATAAACTGGAAACTTCCCAATGTACAGGAGAGAAGAGAAATATGACGAGGGAGAACAGCCTTTAGTCAAACAGATCATTAAGGATGGCGTATCTGCAGCCCTGAAACACCCAGTCTGTTCTTAAGTCTGCAATACCTATCCCTAGCTAAATGGAAAGAGATATTGATCATGCATCCTCATACTGACTCCACTGTGATCACGTCTGTCCAGGATATGCCTCAGAGACCATAACATTTTGCAACCTTACTGCCAAAGATGGAGACTAAAACTTTGGACAAAATGGGAAAGAGAATGTTTTCTCCTCCGCCACACAGCAGCTTACAGATTCACTCACTTGTCCAGCTTACAGCCCTTCTCTCTGGACCAGGCACTGGAAAAACCTTCCTCCCACCCCAAGCATGGGGTCTAAAAAGACTTAAGTCAAGGCTATGTTCATAGTATTCAGAATAAGTTCAGTGTGTTCCATTACAGTTTTGACTTTGATGACACTATGGTTAGAGGAACAGGCTCTGGGGTGTACCTGTGTGCAATACCATGGCTAAGGATGTAATTTAAGGAGAAGCTTTTTCCATCTTTGAATACCCATTCAATGAGGTCTTATTCAACCTTTTGAAGTGGAGACAAGCCCTTTCCACTGTGGAGAACATTACATCCAGCAGCATTTTCCTTCACTTTTTCTAGGTGAAGGTAACGCTCCTCATATGCCAAGGAAGACATTCAAGTGTTTTGCCTCCTCTGGAGCCAACCAAGTTATCTAAAAAGATAACAACGCAAAAAGTCAGAGTCCTGGCTATAATCTAGGGTTACCAATGGAAGAGGTGGTTCTCCAAATTTGTAATAAGTTTTACATTTATCAGCAAGTATCTGGGAGCTCAAAACATGGTCAAAAACAGCCATGCCTTAGAGCTCTTAGGTGTTCCCCATGAAGGAACTCTTATAATTGGTTGAGCCTTCTCCACAGAATTATTATGAAAGGTCAAAGCTCTATTCCACAAAGTAGCACTCTAGACTGTTTTGACTTTAGAATAAAGCCAAGAGTTTTACTCCCACCACTTCTTAGTTCTAAAGAGAAATGAAAGTTTACATTCCATCCTAGACCTTGCTGCTTTCAGTAAGTACATACTTAAACTTACTTCAGACAATCACCATTCAATCCAATACCATATTCATGTGCAACTTTACCTCACTATAAACTGGGAATCACACAAGACCTCAAACTTGCAGGCCCAGAGATTCTTGGAGTTTGTAAACACAAAAACCCTGGACCAGATAGTCCATATGACTACTAGGAAAACAAACACACTTGATCTGGTCATACAAACTTCATCCCCCAATGTAACGTCTTCTCTAGTAAGATTGATTCATAAAGCTGTCACCTTTGAAATAAAAATAAAATCTGGGACCCCAGCTAACCCCAGTACATTTAGGAATTATTTTAAGGCAAACTTTCTATTACTAAGTGATAACCTGGCACAATTTCAGTAATACAAACTTCAGTTTCAAATTTCAGTTATACAATCCCAACAAAAACATTGTTAAGACCCCTTACAAATACTCTGTAGCCCATGTTTGGAACTCACTCCCTCTCAACATAAGAAGCCTTCAGCATAAATACCTGTTTAAAAAAGAACTTAAACTTTTTCTCCAGAAGACTTGGTCATGCCCTTGTCAGACCCCCACTTGAACTAACCTCCTCTCTTCTTATCTTATCTGTTTTCCCTAGCAACTCTTTTTCCTCCTTGTACTTGCTCTAGCAAACTGTATTCATACTATACTTGAACTAGCAAACTGTATTCCTATTATACTCCTTTATGTAATATTCTCTTCTTCTTCTTTCGGCTTTTCCCGGTTAGGGGTCGCCACAGCGGATAACCTGTCAGCTCATGATTGACAGTGGAGTTTTACGGTCCAATTTAGAGTGTCCAGTCCACCTACAGCATGTCGTTGGGATGTGGAAGGAAACTGGAGCACCTGCAGGAAACCCACACGACCACAGACAGACCATGCAGACTCCGCACAGAAGGCACCCCAGCCGAGGATCGAACCAGAGAACCTCTTGCTGTGAGGTGGCAACGTTACCCGCTGCACCACCGTGGCTGCCCTTTGCGTAATATTCTCTAAACCTTTTAATTATTTGGCCTTAGTTTATAAATTGTTCTCAAATTTTGGAAATTGTACTTAAATGTTATTTTACCTATGCACTGTACTGCTGTGCACAACTTTTTGACTTGTACTATATTTCTATGACGCTTTTTTGTTGTTGTTGTATATTTCGGCTTTTCCCGGTTAGGGGTCGCCACAGCCGAACTCCAGTCCGCTAATGATTGGCAGCAGATTTTTACATACCGAGTTGCCAGCCCTGACGTACAACCTTCAACGAAGGTACGCCCATTCACGCATGTCTCCACACAGAAGACGCTTTAGCTGGGAATCGAACAGGACGTCTTGCTGTGAGGCGACAATGCTACCGCAGCACCACCACCGCTTATCTCTATGACCCTACTTTAATATTTTGTAAATATCACAATTATCTATATTATTTCTGGTGCATTTCTCCTCAGGTCTCCGCTGAAAATGAGCCCCTGGCTCAGCTGGACTAACCCGGTTAACAAATGTCGATAAATAAATACATTTCAAGCCACCACAAATTCTTATAACACAACTGACTGCAGAATTATTTGCAGAAACCCTGTACAGTCATGTTAATAGATGCATGGAGACAGCTGTGCCTACCAGGAATAAACACATAGCAAACTCAGAAAAACAACACATCCTGGTGGAATCTCATCATCATTAGGCTGTACAGCAAAAGGAAGAAAGTCGTAACAAAAATTAAGAACTGCAATGCCCATCAGGATGAAAACTCTCTAATCAATATAAACAAACAACTCAAGAGGGCAAATCAAGTCCAGCAAAGCCAATTTTGAGATAAAAACTAGCCTCCCAGGCCAAGGACAACCAATCTCAAAGGCAGTACACAACACTGTGCAGAACTAACTGTAAATCCAACCACCTGCAATGATCTGGAAGATATTGCAAAGCTACTGGTCAACAAATTTAGCTCCAATTTTACCCCACCCTGGCCATCTCTCAGGAAATAACGCTGAACAAACATAACCCCCAATTTTCACTAGGAAGCAGTTCCTAAATTTCCTCTCCAAGACCAAGAAAACTGTACTGATGGGCCCCAATAATATTCCAAGATGCCTCCTAAATGGTACAGAACATAACCTATCAGGACCACTGGAGTCACTACTTAACTACTGCCTCCAGACAGCCTTTGTACCACATGAATGGAGAACTGTAACAGTCATCCCGCTTCACAAGGCAGGCCATCTACGGACCCCGGTAACTACAAACCCTAGTCTCCTGACTAGTCTGATATGTAAAGCTTTTAGGTTACCAGAAAGCTTTATTCTGTTTTATGTGAATAAATCAAACGTTTTTTCATCTGTTTTGTTTTCTGTCTGAGTGATACAATCGTACAGTGACATTTTCTGCAGTTGGTTAGTGGATTCTATAGTCTGATATGTAAAGTCATGGACTACATTACAATGATAATGATTGAGAGTTTGGTTTAAATGTCTACTCAATCTGGTGAACTTCTTCAAGAAGCTCATCAAGGCAAAAGACAGGGGCAAAACTGTGCATATTGCCTACCTTTACCTGGCCAAGGACTTTGATACAAACTCATGGAATTAGGTATAAACCCCCCCCATGTCGCAAGCTGGATAGCCAGATGGCTCTCAGACAAGGCCCAGGAAGTTAGGCTATGGATACCACCTCCACAAAGAGGTTAGTCACTATCAGAGTCCCTTAGGATTCTGTGCTGGGTTGACTCCTTTTTTGCATCTACTTCTCTGAAGTCAAGGCCAATGTCAAAGGCCTCTGTCTGACTAAGTTTACATAAGATTGCAAACTAGCAACAGTCATAAAATCCCCCAAAAGAGAGTACTATCCTCCAGTAAGGGCTAAAAAATGCATAATAGTACCCTTTGGGAGGTTGGCTACCTCAGGAAACTCCCTCATTAATAACACACCCCTAAGAGTAGACCTAGTAGTCAGGGATTTGGAGATGTATATAGACAGCGACATGGCTTTTAAAAAACATGTGTACAAAGTAGTAAAGAAATTATTATATGCTGTTCAACTTATAAGCAAGGGTATAACATCTAGTTCCAAGGATGTCATCATTCCACTGTATTCGGTGCTCTCATCATACCTATCAAGTGCAATACCCCCTTAGGTATGCATCTGACCAGACATATGGAATAACTGGAACATCTGAGAGGTTCCTCACAAAAAGAATACAGGGTGTTAACATGTCCTATGCGTAACACCTCAAAGCCCTATCCCTGTACTTGTCTCCTACAGACTGTTGAGGAGCAATCTATGCTTGGCATACAAGGCATTGTTGGTTCCTGTTATGACAAAATTTTTGTATAGCTATAAAACAAACAGCATTAGAATTACCCGATCTAAGAACTTAAACCTTACTTGTGACAAACACGACATGTTGGAGACACAGGTATGTATCTAAGAAAATATCCCTTACCTGGAACAGGCACCCCATCCATATGAAGAAGAGTGAGTCCCTAATCCAATTCATCCATAACCTGGAACACTGGATGGGGAATCAGAAATTCACCTCAAGTCTGGCAACTATGTCTCTAATGGACAGATGCCACCTGTAAATGCTTGACCAATCAAGCCTTAGATTATATATGCCCTTTAAAATAAACTTTAGGGTATCAAAACTTGTGCATGCGTTTGGGATGCATGGCTACTCTTAAAAAAATCCCTGTGGTTGTTAGTCTAGTATTTAACTATGAACCTATGGTGCATCAGGTTACAAATGGTGACTTTCCAGAAAGTCAAGGTCCTGCTAGTTTAGAGGGCCTTGATAATGCCACTAAACATGACAGATGTATTCTAGCACATCAGTATCAAGGGGGTTGCACTACACAGGTGATTCCTCCTGTTTATGCTAGATGGACCCTACTTTCAGTAATGCGAGATGCTGTTTAGACTTTCTTCTCCATCAATACTACATACCAAGGTGCTGGCTGTGATGGTCAAACCCTGGCTACAGAAGTCGTCCATGGGTTCCTTTACCTGGCCAACAGACTCCCATTGACTCCACTGAGGCAATTCTATTGTGATGGCCCTGGAGTGCACACTCTTCTGGCTGCAGTCCTTAACAAGGACCAAAAACTGGGAGGCCTTCTCCAATTCCATCTCAGTGATGTGGCGCTAAACACTTTTCAGTCTCAATTGCTCCTTGCTAAAGTAAGAGCCCAGGAGGTCACACATGTTGTAGCTGTGTGAGGACACAGGAGGATCAAGCACACACTCTCCTTTAATTTTTGAGCTAGAAGATGGCCAAGATTTTTTGTGGTGCCATCTACACATCTTAGATGCAGGACTACAGTGGGCTATGAGATGTAAATGTCTGTATTCCTCATAAGAACATAAGTCTTCTCCCTGCTGTCAAGCACTGAAGAGCTGGACAATCCCCACCAAGCCTTTGCATGGGCATTCAGTTCCTGCAAATGAACCTCCTATATGTGCTAACAAGTACTGCACCACAGTAGGGAACTCCCCTCAACTTCTCCATAAAACAAAGAAATGCCCCCCCCCCCAAAGTGGGTAACAAAATCAACTTGCTGGAGTTAACTTCAATGCTCCTGATTCTAAAGAAACTGTCCCCAATGTGTGCTATAATTCAGTCCAACAACAAATCCATCGTGGAATGTGTAAGCATGCAAAGAGGCATGTGACTGTACATTCTATATAGAAGTGATGAATAGCTGTCAATGAGCCTGAGATACAGGCATGATACTTTCAGAAATTTACAAAGTCAGCAAAGTGAATGTGCAGGTGGATTCACTGAGCCATTCCCTTCAGTACCCCCCCCCCCACCAGAGATGTAGATTCAAGAGTAGTACTTGATTCAAGTCTTCAGAAAGTAAAGCAATTCAGAGATGAATCTGCCACCTAAGGGAATACAGTACTCATCTACAGTTCTGATCAATGTAGCAATGCAAGCAAATATATATGGTGGATTTGTTCTACAACCTGTGGTAAGGGAGATTTCTCAACTCCCTCCATTTTCAATAATTTGTCACCCAATACCAAAATTTAGTAAAGACCTGAATCCTTCAAAACAAAAAAGACATGGATGATAAAAGCAAAGAAACAAAATGAATTTACCAAAACAGGCATGCACTTTCGTCTTTACACTCTCCAAAGACTTCATCAGAACAGACAATGACATCACTTCCTTTTATAATGAAATTTGTAAAAACTTGGGGGAAAAAAAACAAAGTAGCTAATAAAAAGGAAAAATAAATAAAAATTTTGTAGAATCTAAAATTGTTATTTGACCAAATGAGAAAGGGCAAAATGGTTTGATGCAACCAGACAAAGGTGGAGGAACAGTCATTTTTGACACACAGGACTATTCCAACACCATGTTACAACTGCTGCATGATGTTGATACATATACCCCTGTATTTAGAAACCAGATACACATTGCCTATCTTAGGACTGACTCACAACTTGAGGAATATCTCTTAAATCAATGTATTGATGATGAAACTTGTTTTCTTTCAAATTCTAATCCTAATATACCAAGAATTTTCGGTACTCCGAAAATCCATAAAGATATCTGCCAAACCCCATTTAGGCTAATAGTTTCTGCCACAGGAAGATCTAAGATGTGCCAGTTAGCTGTTCTTGTAGATAGGTGCACCAAATATGTAATCAATTCTGTACCTCACCTCAATAAAGATTCTTGGGATTTTCTAGGTCAAATGAAAAGCCACTTTTCAAAGAAAACTTGATTTCTGTAACCACAGATGTGAAAGACCTGTTTATCGTTATACCAAAGAATGAGGTCTTAGATTATTTCCATTACAGTTTGGCGCATTGGTCCAACCTTTCCAATGAGTGGATCAGCCTTATCCTAGAATTAATGCCCCTTGTTTTGGAACACAATTGCATCTACTTTGAGGGAGAATTTTTCCATCAAATAAAGAGGTGTGGCCATGGGCACAACTTGTGTCCCCCTGCATTTGCCAACCTGGTTCTTTTAGACTGGGAAAAACAGTATGTACTTAACAGCCACTTCGCTGACAAACTATATTTGTATGTTAGATTTCTGGATGATATATTTGTCTTATGGGACAGTGAAGTAGAGAAAATACATTCCTTTACTGAATAACTGAATAGTACTACTGTCTTTTTGCAATTCACATACTCAAGGAGTAGTAAACATATACATTCTCTGGATACCCTAATTTCACATACTTCTACAGGCTTTAAATCCAACATATATAGAAAACAAACTTTTTGTAATTCGTCCTTACATTTTTCAAGATGTCATCCTTTTTGCCAGGGAAAGAGCCTAGTTAAGGGACAAGCCATCAGGGTGGCTCATATGACATCCCAGACAGATGATGTGTGAGTGGAGTTATGTAGTTTAAAGGAAATGTTTCTTGCCAAAGGGTTCTCAGGGCCCCTACTGTATATCTTGCGACCAGATGTACACAGTGACACACCCCTTCTAGGAAATGGTTTAATTACCACATTTCAACACAATGAAAATAAACATGAAAAGGCACTTACTGTTGAATATAACCAGTTTTCTAAAGAAAGCAAGGAAATTATCAAAATGAATTGGTGTATATTTAAACCTAATCCAGATTTGTTTTCATGTATGGTGCCAGAACCAGTATTTATTTCCAAAACAGTCCCTAATTTTATGAAACTGTTGGAGAAAAATCAACCTGCCTATTCCAAGACTTCATAGGGTACTTTTAAATGTGGATAGTGTAATCAATGTACCTACATTACTAAGAATCAAATGGTTGAGCTTGACAACCCCATGAATACTAAGATCGCTTTTTATGAAGGTAGCTGTACCACTCCCAGGGTGGTTTATTTAGTGAACTGTGCAAGTTGTTCTGCCTTTATGTTGGCAAAACGGAACATGCCCTCAAGACATGTATTTATGAGCATATACGTGATACAGCCAACAAAAGTGACAACAGTGCCCTGTACAGACATTCTACCAATTGCAGTAGCTTTAGAAAATTTTACTTTGGGATATTACAAAAGATTACACAAGATCCCAGAGGAAGGGATTTGTAGTATTTATTAAAAGAGCATGAATGGAACTGGCAACTTAGACTGGGGGCAATCCCCCCCTGTTAAATGACAGCATTAATACTGTACCTGCTTTGACTTCAAAAGCAAACAAATTTCACCTTTGTTTTTTACTCGTCTGAGAAATCCAGTTCATGATTATATACATTCAAAACTTTTTAAAAAATTATAATTTGTGTGTACATATTTTACTTTAATATATTTTGTGTTTATGAACAATTGTACCACAACTTGCCACTAGTTATTCATGTTTCTGGCCCTTTAAATAAGAAGTATTTTATTATCTCAATTGGCCTATTAATCAGCTACCAATGAGATATATTTTACTTCTATATAATGGCCCAGTGTTGTACTAAGCACTATTCTGATAAAGTCTCCTGGTCGAGACAAACGTATTTGAGTCTATATTATATCATCGAACGCTTAAAAAAGTGAACGATGAATAATCGACCCAATGTAAGCGAAAGCTTACAATCTCGAAAGCTCAGAACAGAGATTTCTGTTCCAAAAAAAAAAGAAAAAATGTAAAGAATACATAAAGTGGGGGGCTTCACCCCCACACCTCCCCTACTTAAATATACCAACTCCGAGATTGCAGTACAGTGCCGAAAATGGCAAAGTAACGGAAGGGGCCAAGCAAATTCTTTCCCTGGGAAACAATTTGCTTAAAAGCCGCTTTGCTATTTTGCCTTTTCGTTGTTTTAAGTTCGACCAAGAAGTATTCGATAGAATGCGACTTTGGTCATCTAATAGGAAACCAAGTGCTCAATGCTTTTAACCTTTCCTTTTTAGGTTTTGCATAATAAAACTGTTCGAATCATCTCTGGACTCTTGTTGTGTTGTTTCCTGTTGATTTTGAGTTTTACTCATCAATGTTGCACTGTTTGTGCTGTTACAAAATAATTTAAGATTAACATTTCTTCTTTAAAAGGAATTAAATACACATCAAAGCTGAATTTGACACTACCATCATCTTGCCATAGTCAGTACAGACAGCTTTGGTAGCAGCATTCTTCTAGTTACAAAAAAGGTTGCTTTTTCAGGAGAAAATGTTTAGAATGACGCACTAATACTTCAGTACAATCAGGGCATGTGCTGCATTCCTTGCCCTATACAAAACTTGTATCCTCTCCTTACGAAATCTAAGTTTAATGTAACTTGTTAGCTGTGAACATGTTAATGGCCATGTTGGCCTACTCATGCTATCTGCCAATGTTGTTGCTCTTCTTTTGGCTTTTCCTGGTTAGGGGTCAATCTCTGAAAGTTTGAAATTCGTAAGTAATATTACTGGGAAACAGATATGGGTATTCAGTTATAAACTATGTATTCCTAGGTATAGAGGTAATGACAGAGCAAATCATTGCATTTCTGACTGCCAGGTCATCTAAGCATTCACATGCTTGAAAAGATCACTTTTAGGGAACAAACAGTAGTTCTGCTTTTTGTTTTCATGTTCTAAAAGCAGTATGTTTATGATTTTATGCACTAGACATTTGTCCCATGAGACAGGGGAAACTGTACACATTTGATGGAAAATGAGTCTAAATACATTTGCATTATGGACACTGTGACATTAAGGTAATAGTGCAACACATCCAGTTTTAAAAGTTAAAATATCAACTATGTTTTCAATGTGTCCATAAAATACTTCAGACACTACTGTCAGCCTCTTTTCTGCTCTGAACATCCTAGTAAGTATGGCACATCCCTGATTGTGAAGTCAATGCATAAACTGTTTACTAAAAAAAAAAATTTGATTCCTTCCACACACACTGACAATTGTCTGAATACACATACAAAATCTGCCTTTGACAAACCTGATAAAAATATATTACCACTACACAGACAGCCTTGCTGTTCCTCAGAAGATTTACTTTCTCTCTGTCACACATCTAAAGCTTGGGTGTGATTCAGAAAAAAAAAATACTGACAACATTAATCTATTTCAACTTGTTGCCCTCAAAACACATGCATTACTCCTCAATGACTAGCCACATCAACCTTTTTAATTGTGATTAAGTAATAGTAATGTTTCGCATATTTGCACACAGTCTATCTTCTTTCCCAAAAAAACTTTTTGACTGCATTCCTGACTTATCAAGTGAAAGAAATGGCCACACTAAAATATTTCAGCTCATCTTAAATACAGTGAATATAAAAGGTTTACACACCCCTGTTAAAATGCCAGGTTTTGACCACAACAAATTATTTCAAAACTTCTCCCACCTTTAATGTGACCTACAACCTGTACAATTCAATTGAAAAACAAACAAATCTGTTAGGGGAAAAAAATATAAAAAAAAAGTACAATATGCTGGATGCAAGTGTGAAACCTTTAAACTAATAAATTGTTGAAGCACCTTTTGATTTAATTACAACATTCAGCCTTCTTGGGTACACGCCTGCCATCAATTAAGGAGACTCTGAATAACCACAAACAAAGTTCAGCTATCCTAGTAGGATTTTCCTGACATTTACTCAGTTGCCCCCCAAAGCTTAAAAGCATAAAAGGGATCTCATTGTTGAAAGGTATCAGTCAGGAGAAGGGTACAAAAAAAAATCCACAGCATTGGATATACCATGGAACACAATGAAGACAGTCATCAAAAAGTGGAGAAAATATGGGACAACAATGACATTGCAAAGAACTGGACTTCCCTCCAAAATTGATGAAAAGACAAGAAAAAAACTGGTCAGGAAGGCTGCCAAGAGACCTACAGAAACACTGAAGGAGCTGCAGGAATTTCTGGCAAGTACTGGTTGTGTACTACATGTGACAACAATCTCCCATATTCTCAGTTTGTCTAGACTATGGGGTAGGGTTGCAAGATGGAAGCCTTTTCTTCCGCAGAAAAACACCCAGGCCCAGCTAAAATTTGCAAAACAATACATCAAGTCTCCCCAAAGCATGTCGGAAAATGTGTTACAGCCTGATGAGACAAAGGCTGAACTTTCTGGCCACAAATCCAAAAGGTACGTTTTGCGCAAAAACAACACTTCACATCACCAAAAGAACACCATCCCCACGGTGAAGCATGGTGGTGGCGGCAGTATCATGCTTTGGGGTTGCTATTCTTCAGCTGGAACTGGGGCTTTAGTCAGGTTGGAGGGAATTAGGAATAGTTCCAAATACCAGTCACTTTTGGCCCAAAACCTTCAGGCATCTGCTAGAAAGCTGAAGCTGAAGAGTAATTTCACTTTGAACACGACAATAACCCCCAAGCATACATCCAAATCAACAAAATAATGACTTCACCAGAAGAAAATTAAAGTTTTGCAATGGCCCAGCCAGAGCCCAGACCTAAATCCAGTAGAAAATCTGTGGGGTGACCTGAAGAGGGTTGTGCACAAGAGATGCCCTATGACAGATTTGGAGCACTTTTGCAAGGAAGTGTGGGCAAATATTGCCAAGTCAAGATGTGCCATGCTGACAGACCCCTACCCAAGAAGACAATGCTGTAATTAAATCAAAAGGTGCTTCAACAAAGTATTAGTTTAAGGGTGTGCACACAACAAAATATTAGTTTAAGAGGGTTCACAATTATGCAACCAGCGTATTGTACGTTTTTTTTTTTTTTTATATTTTTTCCCTAACAGATTTGTTTGTTTTTCAATTGAATTGTGCAGATTATATGTCACATTAAAGGTGGGAAAATTTTTTGAAATGATTTATTGTGGTCTCTTTTTTTTAATATCACAAAAACCTGGCATTTTGTACATATGTTTCTCGACTAAGCCTTAATGACGCCTGTTTAACTTAGATCAAACTGTTGTAAGCCATCTATTGCTTTCACATACTGCCATGCCCTATAACTGCTTTCTGATTGTGTATATTTCTTTTGTTTGACTGTGATCACGTGAAAGTAGTAAAAGTCAAAGTAATATATTTTGAATTGTTTCTCTCAGAGGTGTACTGTTACCCTTTGATAAGCCAGCTCAATGACCGTTTAACTGTGACCAAGTAAACTGTCCTGCTTTCAGATACAGCCTACTACCCTAACAGAACCTCAGACATAACCACTTTGTTACTCTGTACACCTGAGCTGTTCAAATGTGATGTGATGAAAATAAGTAATCATGACAATAATGCATTTCAGTATGTTTCTCTAACATTAGTATTTCTCTTCCCTGATAAGCCAAATCAATTGCTTAACTGCAATCAAATATCCATCTGCTGCTTCTACACATAGCCTAGCGTACATCCTACATTCCTCCTCCAAAATTACTATTTCCTGAATGTGTACACCCATGATATTTGAACTGGATCAGGTAGGAGAAATAATGGTGAAAGAAAGAGATATATTTCAATTTGTTTCTCTAGCACAAGTATTGCCCCTCAGTGATAAGACATCAATTGCCATTTAACTGTAATTAAGTAATTTTGAGCTTTGCTTACACAAAGTCTGCCTTACCACTACTGCTCCCAAAATAAAACTTTATGACAGTGTGCATCACTGAGCTTTGGTGGACCATTACAAGGTCTACTGTCTGAGACAGCATCTGTTGCTCACTTCTGCATTACCATCCCAATTACCAGAACGAAAAAAAAAAATTAAACCTGCAGGCAGTGTATGGTATTCACACTGCTCAGTGTTTTATATGATGTATTCTTTTTCTTCCAAGAAAAAGACATTCTTGAAGACCGAAGTGCCTGCATCATACTGCAACCTCCAGTGAAATAGTCAGAGATCACACAAACACACTGATACTGGTCTCTCTCAGCAATCAGCATCACTGCATGCCATGCAGAGTAACGGGTCATGGATTACCTAGCTACTGTGTGAGACAGAGAGAACAGGTCTATGCTTACCCATCGAATGGTAAATCATTGAATGACATATGTCGAACTTGCTGTTCATCGAGCCATTTGACTACGATCGCATTATGATAGGGATAAGGAAATTTGTTCTTTCTTCACCACAGTGCGATCTCGGAGTTGCTATATATAACTAGCGGGGGGGGGGAGGGGCTGTGCACAGCCTCCCACATGAGGAGGTTCTAGTGAACCGCATTTATGATGTGATGTCATTCTGCGATTTTACCATTCGATGGGTAAATTGAGACCCAATGAGAAATGGGACAAAAAAGTAACATGTCTTAATTCTAGGCTGCTTTTTTATTTTTTTTTTTATCTTAATTCCAGGCTCCTTTTTTATTTTTTTTATCTTAATTCTAGGCTCCTTTTTTACTTTTTTAACATTATATTAATTAGTTCATTAATTCATGAAATATATTAACAAAATAATGGTTTTGTTAGGGAGAAAGTGATTATTATAAAAAAGAAGTTATGTACTCACCATAACGTTCCATGTTTGCTGTCCTTGATCTCGCCTTCCTTCTTGCTGGTTGGGTTCGGAGCCGATCCTCGGCTCCGACACGGCTGCATTCTAAAGCTCAGAGAGCTTCCACTGGCTCGAGGCTAGACCCTATCCCAACATGCCTAACGAGAGGTACCCAGATCTCTAGACTATAATGTGCAAATATAGACAGACATGTATATAAATGTATACATATATATATACACATATTTATCCCACCAAGATAGCAGTAAAAGGACTCTAAGTCTATCCAACTCGTACGGCAGGAAAGGAATCACAGCCTATGTAGCCAAATGACGGATAATTCCTCTCGATCTTCCAGGAAGGGGGAAGGAGGGTGGGATGCAAGAAGGAAGGCGAGATCAAGGACAACAAACACAGAACGTTATGGTGAGTACATAACTTCTTTATGTTATGTTGTCCCTATCTCGCCTTCCTTCTTGCTGGTTGGGACCGCGTCCCCACCACCTTCTTCTTGGGTGGCTCAATGGAATAGACTCTTCAGGACCATGGAAACAAAGGATGCCCTGTTCCGGGAGGCATCATCTACTTTGTAATGAGTGATAAAGGTATGGGAATAACCCACGTAGCTGCCGCACAAATTGAGTCTAAATGCAGTCTGGCCTGAAAAGCAGTAGAGGTAGACAAGGCCCTAGTTGAGTGTCCTCAAATTTTTCCTGGCAGCTGCTTGCTCTGTGAATTATAGACATAAGTGATGGTGTCTGAAAGCCATTTTGATAAAGTTACTTTTGAGACTGAAGATCCCTTTCTGTTTTCTGCAAAGGATACAAACAATTGGTCAGATTTTCTGAATTCTTTTGTCCTCTGCAAGTAAAAATGTGTCTGTCTATGAACATCCAGTTGGTGGAGTTTATATTCTGCCTTGTTGCCATGATTAGGGAAGAATACAGGTAGTTCTATTGATTAATTCAGATTGAACTCTGAGCAAACTTTTGGTAGGAAGGAGAGGTTGGTTCTGAGAGAAACCCTATCTTTGTTTAAAATTAAATAAGGGGGATGAATGGATAGAGCTTATAATTCTGATATCCTCCTTGCTGAGGTAATGGCAGTTAAAAAATAGTTTTCCAAGTCAGGAATTTCAGAGAACAAGTAGTAGCCAGTTTGAAAGGAGGAAGAATCAAGGCATCTAGGACTAAGTTTAGATCTTAACGAGGAGGTGGTTCTCTTACTGGGGGTCTCAAGAGGATAGTACCTTTTAGGAAAGCTTTGCATAACCTATGGGACATAACGTTGGGACCCATTTCTTCCACATGAAAGTTGGAAACAGCAGCCAAATGACCTCTGATAGTTGCTGCTGCTCCTTGCTTAAAGGTTTCAACCAGGAATACTAGGCATCTTTGAAATGGGTGCAGTAAAAGGATCGGTATTATTTTTGGCTCCCCAATAAGAGAACCACTTCCATTTGCTAGTATAAAGTTTTCTCACTGAGGATTTGTAAGAGAAAATTAAAATATGTTGTATTGCTGGGGAGATGTCAGGAAGCCTGGCTAAGATGGGAAGTGGAGGAACCAAGCTGTCAGCTTGAGAGTCTGTATGGAAAGGTGGAGCGTACCCGACTGATGCACCAGGGGATCTGGAACTGGGTCCAAGATCCAAGGCTCCTCCTGGAGATGGGGCCATAGGAAGGAGAACCATATTTGATGAGGCCAGTAAGGGGCAATGAGTATTAGTTTGCAACCCAGCGATTTTGCTTTCTGAAGAACCTTGGGTATTAAGAGGGAATGGGGGAAAAGTATAAAGAAGTCCTGGGGGGGGGGGCAATCATGAACAAGTGCATCCCTGGGTGACTGTCCTGGTGGGGGGGACCAGGGTGAAATAGCTACTGAATTTGGTATTGATGGAGGTGGCAAAAAGGTCACAGCAAGGCTGGCCACACTTGCAAAAAATTTGGTTTGCAATATTCTGCTTCTGGGACCACTCATGAGGCATCAGGATAGCCTTGCTGAGCTTGTCTGCTATCACGTTGGATTTCCCCAGAATGTACGTCACAATCGGAAAGCATTGGGAAGACACTGCCCACTGCCATACTCTTAAAGCCTCTCGACAAAAGGGTTAGGATCTGGTTCCGCTTTGCTTGTTGATGTACCACACTACTGACATGTCCATTTTAATTGCGATCTTCCCCACAGGTAGAGAGCCCTGTAGTGCTTGCAACGCCAGAAGCACCGCTCTCATCTCTAGGATGTTGATGTGCAAGTGGTATTCGTGTTGTTGCCAAGTTCCTTGAACAGTCTGTCCCAGATAATGCCCCCCCCCACCCTATCTGGGAAGTGCCCGTGGTCAATGTGGCTACTGGTTGGGGGAGGATGAATGGCCTGCCTATTGTCACCTGTGTGGACTGAAGCCACCATTTTAGGTCCTTCTTGCAGGTTTCTGTGATGAGAATTTTGTGACATGGGTAGATCTGTATGGACCATTGAGCAAATAGGAGCCACTGTAATATCCTCATGTGGAAGCACGCAAGGGAACTAGTGTTATTGCTGCCACCATTGAGCCCAGGACTTCGAGAACAAATCTTGCCTGAACCTTTTTTCAATCAATTAAGATTGAAACCTAATGTCGAATGGTAGATGCCCTCTCTTGAGGCAATTCTGCTATCACGTCTTTTGTATCTAAATCTGCCCCTATAAATGTAATATATTGACAGGGCAACAAAGCAGACTTTTCGTAGTTTATAGTGATGCCTAGCTGTGAGCAGAGGCGAATTGTGGTGTTCCTTGCCTCAGTTAGTCAATGCTCGGTGGTGGCAGTAAGGAGCCAGTCTAAATATGGAAACACCTGGAATCCTAGACGCCTCAGATGAACAGTGACTGCCATGCATTTGGTGAACACCCTGCAGGCTGTGGTGAGACCAAAGGGCAGAGCTCTGAACTGGTAGTGACTGGCTCCCAGCCAGAAGCGTAGATATCTCCTGGATTGCCTGTCCTTCTTGATATGGTAGTACGCATCCTGGAGATCGATGCAGTACATCCAACTGTCCTTTCCCAAAAAAGGAAGTATGGACTGCAGTGTCACCATCAGGAACTTTGTTTTCTTGACAGACTTGTTGAGTCTGCTGAGATGCAAAATGGGCCTCCCAGTCCCCTGTTTTCTTTGGAACTAAAAAGAACCTGGAGTAAGTTCTGGATCTGATTTGGTCTGCGGGGACTTCTTGGATGACTCGCTTTTTTAGCAACCTTTGAAGTTCTAGGGTTGCTTGTTCCCTTAGATTGGGTGGCACATCTGGGATGGATTTTTGTTTTGTGGGAAGAGGTGGCATAGAGAAAGGAATAATGTATCCGCTGGATATTACAGACTGCACCCATGTGTCTTTTGTGATACTTTGCCAGGCTTCTGGGTACAGTGACAATCTGCCCCCAACTGCCTCAGGAGATGGACAGGTGGGCCTCCTTTCAGGAGCACTGGAAGGGCCTACCAGAGACCCTTTTGTCGAGAGGCTTTAAGAGTATGGCAGTGGGCAGTGTCTTCCCAATGCTTTCTGATTGTGACGTACATTCTGGGGAAATCCAACGTGATAGCAGACAAGCTCAGCAGGGCTATCCTGATGCCTCTGTCGCACTGACTCTGTGGACCCCCTCTGCCGCGAGGGCGGTGTCTCCCATTATTGTTCCCCCCTCTGCCCCTGGGGGGGGGGGGGGGAGTCACCACGTGCATCAGGCAAAGCTCCCTGGGATTTCCAGAACCACATTTTCCTGCCTTTCTGACCTTTGGGATAAGGTCTAGTAGGCGCAGAGAAACGTACTCCCACGGCAGAGAGAGTTTTCCCATCTTGTTCGCACCTGGTGAGAGTCTCTTTTACCTTGGACCTGAACAATGATGAACCATCAAATGGGGCGTTTGTAAAGGAGGACTTGAAGTGCTCCGCGAACTGACAAAGGTGGATCCAGGAATGTCTCCGCAAGGTGACTCCTGTACCTGCTGCCCTGCTCGCTCCATTGGCTGCGTAGGAGATAAGCTGCATAGAGTAGTTAACTACAGAAGATAAGGTCGCAAGCCGGGAAGGAGCTCTGTCTGCAGCTCCCGCAGCTGTAGGATCCTGTAGGATATCTCCTAGCTTTTTCAGTAGATCCCTCTGGAGACGAGTAAAATGGAACAAATACTTCAGTGACCTAACGGTAAAGGCCGCTGAAGAAAACACAAGCTTCGCATATCTGTCCATCGTACGGGACTCCTTGTTCGGCGGATGGACAGAAGAAGAAGTTTCTGCTAATTCCTTCTTTATGGCTGCCACAACCACCATCGTATCAACTGGCACACTCTTAGTCAGGAAAGGTTTGTCATCCGGTGCAGTGATAAACTTATTGGGCCTCCACAGAAATGGTTCCATAGATTCTGGGGAGCTCCACGCCTTTCAACTTACTACACCTAGCAGGAGGTCGAAGGGCAGAGACACCCAACAGGTGGGGGGTCGGGAACCGAATGTATCCAAGTACACGGACTCGTCTTCAGAAGGGGAAAGGAATTTCCAGCCACCCCTCTGCTTGAGGATTTCCAGGATGTCTAAAAATGAGACATCCTCAGAGGGGGACCGTGGGGACCCTTCTGAGTCCTCCAAGTCCATGTCCGATGTCAGGGACTCAGGGGAGTCCAAATGCTTCCTCTTCCAAGTCCTCTTCCAAGGGACCTCCTCTGAGAAGTGCTCTAGAGAGGTTTTGGAAGAGGGGGGTCACCCGAAGCGGTGTCCTGGGGCACTGGTTGCTTAAGCTTGGGGAGGAGGGGCGGTTTGGAGGTGGACACTGGTCCGGAAGGAGCAACTGGAGCCAAGGGTGGAGCGGTCTGAGAGGACAGCACACTCCTCATCACCTCAAAGGCACCACGATTCCGGCTCAATAGAGTCTCCGGCTTCGAAGAGCCAGGAGAACTCCCCCAAACCGAGGGTGATGGCTCAGAGGTCGATGTAGGCTCTGAAGGTCTGAGTGGGAGCGTAGGATCCGACAAGGGTGTGATCTCGCTCCCCCCCGGAGACAATGAGGGAGTGTCAGCCCCCAGATCCCTCGAGAGAAGGTGGTATTGACGGGATCGGAGCTGATGACAGGCCTGATGGTTCCACCACAATGACCTCCATGCGCTCCAGATCTGAACTCAGGTGAGTCATAGGAGGAATCGATGACAAAGTAGGTTGGATAGTCGGCTCAATGGGCTGGGCTCGATAAAATGTTTGCCGAGGCCAATGTCCTGAGTAGCCTCTTCCCCACCCTCTCCACATCGTCATCCGAAAGGCTCCTGGATGATCATGAGGAATGGGTGGACGATCGGTGACTGCCCGCCACAGACTGGAGAAGTAGGGACTGTGGTACGGAATGCACCGGTTCCAAGCAGGGAGAACTGGTTCTTTTATGGCTCCTAGACGGTTCCGAAGACACTGATGGAACCGAAGGAAATAAAACCTTGTCGCACCCAACAGCTATTGGATCAGACGAACTTGACAGTTTGTCTTTGCCCTTCGACAGTTCCGAGGCCGGAGCCAACGAAGATGCCAGCTTGGAGGATTTGTCAGATTTTCCCGCCTGATTCCCTTCCTTTGATGCCTCAAAAGACCCTTTCAATAATCCTCTCAAGATTAGCTTGTTCTTGTGCTCCTGCAGGACTCTAGAGCTAAGAGTCCTGCAGGTGAATAGCTCCCAAACAGTATACAGAGCTAGTATGTCCATCGGTTAGAGACATCTTTTGGGTGCAGGAATCACACTTCTTGAATCCAGACGGCTTGGATTCTTTAGAAGCTTCCATAGACATATTTACCACAAAATACAACAACAAGATATTATAACAGAAAAAAAAGAAAGGAAAGAAACACCCAGCCATAAAACAGGTAGCAAGCAGTTTTTTTTTTTTTTTTGGAAAGGGAAAGTAGCGAAAGGAGGAGAGTCTCCAACTCAAACGACAACTCCTCCAACCAAAGAGAAGCCTCTAACTTAAAGTGCTAGCTCCTTAGACCAACAGTAGAGGAGGGGAATAAGGTAAAGCCCTCTAAGTAAAATGGGCTGAAAGTGTAGGATGAATCCTCTAACTTAAACGGATTCGCAAGTTAGAAAGAAGGGAAAGGGTAGGCCTGAGAGATAAAGAAACAACGGCCTCAACAATAAACAGCACTAAGAAGGCGGTAGATAGAGGGATAGATAAACACCAGATTCTAGTGACCAATAGCAATAACTGTGCTACCAAATAACAATATTCTACAAATAATAAGTAGAAAAAAACAATATAACTTAGCCTGAACCAGTCGTCAGCAATCCCGAAGCTTCAAGCGGCAAACGAGATCTGGGTAACTCTCCTTAGGCATGTTGGGATAGGGTCTAGCTACGATCCAGTGTAAGCTGTCAAGCTTAAGAATGCGGCCAAGCCGGAGCAGAGGATCGGCTCGGAACCCAACCAGCAAGAAGTTAGGTGAGATAGTGACAACATAACATCTATAATTATCACGGCCATGGAAAAACTGATTACCTTGGGATACACTATCCTGGCTAGATCAGCAAGTGTCAAGATAACTTGGGACCTGATGTTAAGTGGTGTTAAAATAACTGTACATGATGTGTGTTAGATGCAAGTGATGACAGAAGAGAGTTATGGTGTATTTTTAAAATGCCCCATTTTTTATTTTATTTTATAGTTGTTTATCAGGGTGGAACACTGATCACAACCGTTCATCTACAGGTACTGCCCAAGTGAAAAACTTCATAAAGAAGAATGTCTACCAAAAACATGACAGAAACTAACAATATGTAACAAAAACTGCATATTAGCAATTAACAGATGTAGTGACAGCAATGCTCATTTTACAGTCTTACTTGCTTATATTTCAGGTTTAAAATTGTATATCTATCTAGCTATATAGATATATCTATATATCTATATATATATATATATATATATATATATATATATATATATAGAGAGAGAGAGAGAGCGCACGCGTATGTGTGTTTGAATATATACATATACAAACATACACAGTCACATATACTTGCACTTTATATTATATAAATATATATATATATATATATATATATATATATATATATATATATATAAATATATATTTATATATATATATATATATTTAAATAATGTGCCCATATAAGTTTGATGATCGATTTATCTTCATCAGACATGTCTGATGAAGCGTTCATGAAGAATGCAAAAGTGCTCACTTGTTTTTACCTGTATTAAAATAAACTAGTTTTGAGTTTTTATTATCGGCCATTGTCGTTGTCTGTTGGGGTTCTGTACTTGTTTTTGGACTGTTTACTCGTACCTCTCAGACGCTTACTCCAAGCAGTGCGTTTTTATTACTTTATTCGTAATATAAAAACACAGTTGACAATACTCCAGCAATTTATCATTTTATAAACACTATTGTTAAGGCCTTTCCTACTTACATACATATATACTATAAATATTAACTTAGTATAATACTGAAACAAAAACAGTCTAGTCTTAGTATAACATTGAAACTCAAACAATCTTTTCTAAACTGCATAGGTGTCAGTATTAGTATTCTTTTAAATTAAATATGCTTAACATAAATCACATTCCTGCCACAAATCCAAGTACATTCTTCACCCTTGTATTTTAGTGATCTGTCAGTTCTCTATATCTTTTTCTGTAATAAGCACTTCATAGATAATTCTCCCAAGTGTCTTTTTTCCATTTTTCCTTTTCCTTTTCCCTTTTAACTGCTGTTTTTACTGGCACTCCTCCATTACATGTTAACATCATTACTAACTTAACAGTATATATACCTGTTGCATAGTCTTTTTCTACTTCACTGCTCTAGCTACTGCACTGAAGTATGACCAGCCAGAGCCTGCAGGATGTCTTAGAATGTGCAATGCTACATAATATGATTACAAGGAAACAGGTAGGCTACTTCCATCGTAAGGGTATGTTAGGACCATGGACAAACACCACTGCCATAGAAAGCACAGCAGCCATACTTGTCAAAGTCAGTGAGATCAAAAAAGAGCAAGTTTCAGCTGCCTAACACTTCCCAGACAGCAATGGGCACAATACGTAGCAGTGCAAGCGAAGCAGTAACATCAGATCCACAGCTATGGGTCCCATCAAGCATAAAATGAAAGTGCAGTGCCAGCTCGCCTCAGATTTTGTTACAGTGCTTTACCAGAAAGAATTTTGCAAAATAGATGAAATTCAAACAAGCAAATATTCAAAAATGTTGGGAAACAACAGCTATAAGTATATACTCGAAAATTCAGTATACAAAGATATGTATCAAACAACAAACATGACATATGCAGTGTTAATGGAATATGATGAAGGGCAGTGCATGGCTAGGTCACACTGCTTATCAAGCACCTTCATATACATCACACAGGACTCAACAAAGACCACCACGCCAAAAAGAGACTGTCCGTTACCAAATGAATGAATGAGCAACAAAAACACGTACAGTCCCAACACAGGAACGGCAACAGCAACTTTAAAAACCAAAGTATTTATTGTGTAAAAATACAGATGAGCGCTTTCGCGTATTGCTACGCTTCTTCAGATCACAAAATAAAACAAATTCATCCTATTTAAACGTAACCCAATTATCTAATTAACTCAAATTCTCCAATAGGCATTGTGTATGGGATTAATCCATTAATTAAGCATATCTTAAGAACTTCTCTTTCAAAGACAACAAAAGATTCATTGCACTAAAAGGGTATATGCATAAAATAACAGTAATAGTGGTATGGAAATGAAGATAAAAACCCTCTCTAAAACATTGAAAGTTAATAAACAAAAGCAAACACACACTAGCAAATAATATAAACATATTACATTTCATATAAGCCTAACTATATAACTAATTTTCACATATATAAATAAATAAAAATAAAATACTATATCTTACAATGAATTTAACACATTCTTAAAAAATTTTTTATATGTATATATATATATATATATATATATATATATATATATATGTGAAGCTAAAATTTTTAATAAATATAAGTACGAATAAAACATCAATAGCTATTAAAATGCAACTTCATCTACGGGACTTTAATACAGATCGTAAAGACACATAAGTATTAAGACCTGGTGGGTAATGAGCTCTTAATTTAAAGACCCACTCAAGTTCTTTACTTTCCAGAAAACTCATGTAATCTCCCCTCCTCTGACTCTGAGGGATGATTTGAAGTACTCTAAATACAAAACCATGATCATTGTGGATAGAAACATGCTTAGCTAAAGCATTCAATTGATTGTTGTTCCTGATGTCATATATATGATTGTAAATCCTATGTTTAAACTTTCTTTTAGTCATGCCACATAAAATACAGGACATGTATGACACGTTGCTAAATAGACAAGCCCTGATGTATCACAATTGGCATAAAACCTAGGACTAAAAGAAAAATCCAACTCTGGATGTATGAAATCTTGTACTGTCGATATATATCCACAATAATTGCAATTCTTACATGGATAAGTCCCTCTTTCTTGTGGTGCATTAGTGCCTAATAAATTAATATCTCCTAATCTAGTAGTATGATCAATACATAATAATCTTTTTAAGTTTTTATTATTCCTATAAACAAATCCAGGGGTGGACCCCACTATGTTCGCTACTTTATCATCTAAGGTTAAGACACCCCAATGTTTAGCTATCATTTTGTTAACTGCTAAGCTATCATTCGTATATGTAGTTACAAACATAATCTTATTAAGAACTATGTTTTTATTCTCATTTCCATAACCTACTTTTTTAGTAATTTGAATGTTAAAATCCCTGTCTTCTCCCAACACTTCAGCTCTAACCTGTTTCACTAACTTAATGTCATAGCCCCTTTCAATAAAAATCAGTTCCATCTTTTCTAATTCCATAGTCAAATTTATGGGATCTTTACAAAGTCTCAAAAGTCTCTGAAATTGACACTTTACTATCCCTTTAAAAATGTGGCGAGGATGCATGCTATCATATCTTAGTATAGCATTCTTCCAACAAGCCTTTCTGTGAAGAGAAGACAGTAACCTGCCATCTCGAATGCTTAAATTCACATCAAGGAAACTAACAGTGTCATGTGAAGTTTCAATAGTAAATCTTAAGAAACTAGTAGTAGTTTCCAAATAAGCCACAAACAGAAGAAAATCTTGCAAACTCCCATCCCAAACGACAAGGATGTCATCCACAAAACGTTTGTAAACCAGGCATTTTTTGAAGGAGTCATGACTAAATAAGAACTCCTTCTCCCACTGGTAAACCACTAAATTTGCATATGTATTCGCGCAGGGGGTGCCCATGGCAACCCCTGCTAATTGGAAAAACATATGCTCTTTAAAACAAAAAACATTGTTGTTTAAAACCAACTCTAACAGCTGGCAAACCAGTATCCCCATATTACGATCTACAGATGGTAAAGCCTGAAACAATTCTCTAATGGAATCAATGCCCTTGCCGTTTGGAATGGAAGTAAATAAATTCTGGACATCCATAGTTATCAGAAGGTGTCTATCCCTACATAATTCAACTTCTAAGGTATCCAGAAATTCTAGAAGATGATAAGTGTCCTTCAAGATAGTCGGGATATCATTAACAAAAGGTCTCAGAAGCTTTTCCAAATAAATAGAAATGTTTTCCGTACTCCATCTATCTCCCGAAACTATAGGGCGTATGGGAGGTGGGTGTACCCCTTTATGCATTTTGGGTAGTCCTTTTATTATTGGAAGTTGGGGGTAGGCAGTATAAAAAAACTCATACAAGTCCTTACTGATCTGACGACACATTAATAAGTCATAAAGTGTGTCGTTAATATCACTAAATATTTTATTTAGAGTCTTTTCATCTATACATTTATACGTAGAGTGATCACTAAGCATACTCTGCATATAACCATCATAATCTTCTCTATTCAATAAAACAATGCCTCCCCCTTTGTCTGCGGGTCTTATAGCGACAGAGGTATCATGAGATAGCTTCCTTAAAGATGTGTTCTCTTCTTTGGACATATTAAAATATAAACATTTCTTATTGCCTTTCAAAAAATAGGTGTACAAATCCCGCTCACATAATTTGACAAAACTTTCCACAATGCCAGGTAACGGAGGAGAACAGACCAAACAAAAGAAATTGCAACGCGAGTATAAGGACTTCCTAGATGGCAATGTGTTTGTTTGGCCGAGGAGGATTGAGAACACCACCTCTACACACAATGTACCTGTTACTGCTGCTGCTATGGATACCACGCTAATTGACGTTGATTTGGTGAGTCAAATACCCAGGGATGTTGTAACAGTGAGTTCCGGGCGGACGTCAGGAACCAGTTTTGTTACTCCACCGGAGCTTCCTATCTCTACGGAGGCAACGAATGCAATCTCCACACCGCAACCGAACCAGGAAACGGATTGTGCCACCATATCCAGGAGGGAGTTAGGAGCTGTAAGGAAACATGGAGCCCTACCCTGCAGTTCGGATTTTTTACCTTTACCGATAAAGAAATCAGCTTTACCGAGAGACAGGTCGAAAAGTTGGGACAGGAGGAAACGAAAGTTCTCCGGAGAGAACCACCAACAACAGAGAAGGAAGTTCAAATAACTGAACATTTATTTTTCAATTTGTCAAGGTTGGTACTCAGTCCGACTGATGTTAGTGTTTTGGATAAAGGTCTTACACCTTTATCCCTTCTCAAGGTAGTACATTGAACAATTTGTTGACAGATTTACGTCTCTTCGCTAGGAGTATAGCTATTAAATTATTATTTTATAAAGATGATATGAGTTTATTTATTAACACTTGTTTACCAGACGCTTATTTGTTTAAGCGCAGAAGTACTTTTTCTCCTCCGTTACCTGGCATTGTGGAAAGTTTTGTCAAATTATGTGAGCGGGATTTGTACACCTATTTTTTGAAAGGCAATAAGAAATGTTTATATTTTAATATGTCCAAAGAAGAGAACACATCTTTAAGGAAGCTATCTCATGATACCTCTGTCGCTATAAGACCCGCAGACAAAGGGGGAGGCATTGTTTTATTGAATAGAGAAGATTATGATAGTTATATGCAGAGTATGCTTAGTGATCACTCTACGTATAAATGTATAGATGAAAAGACTCTAAATAAAATATTTAGTGATATTAACGACACACTTTATGACTTATTAATGTGTCGTCAGATCAGTAAGGACTTGTATGAGTTTTTTTATACTGCCTACCCCCAACTTCCAATAATAAAAGGACTACCCAAAATGCATAAAGGGGTACACCCACCTCCCATACGCCCTATAGTTTCGGGAGATAGATGGAGTACGGAAAACATTTCTATTTATTTGGAAAAGCTTCTGAGACCTTTTGTTAATGATATCCCGACTATCTTGAAGGACACTTATCAGCTTCTAGAATTTCTGGATACCTTAGAAGTTGAATTATGTAGGGATAGACACCTTCTGATAACTATGGATGTCCAGAATTTATTTACTTCCATTCCAAACGACAAGGGCATTGATTCCATTAGAGAATTGCTTCAGGCTTTACCATCTGTAGATCGTAATATGGAGATACTGGTTTGCCAGCTGTTAGAGTTGGTTTTAAACAACAATGTTTTTTGTTTTAAAGAGCATATGTTTTTCCAATTAGCAGGGGTTGCCATGGGCACCCCCTGCGCGAATACATATGCAAATTTAGTGGTTTACCAGTGGGAGAAGGAGTTCTTATTTAGTCATGACTCCTTCAAAAAATGCCTGGTTTACAAACGTTTTGTGGATGACATCCTTGTCGTTTGGGATGGGAGTTTGCAAGATTTTCTTCTGTTTGTGGCTTATTTGGAAACTACTACTAGTTTCTTAAGATTTACTATTGAAACTTCACATGACACTGTTAGTTTCCTTGATGTGAATTTAAGCATTCGAGATGGCAGGTTACTGTCTTCTCTTCACAGAAAGGCTTGTTGGAAGAATGCTATACTAAGATATGATAGCATGCATCCTCGCCACATTTTTAAAGGGATAGTAAAGTGTCAATTTCAGAGACTTTTGAGACTCTGTAAAGATCCCATAAATCTGACTATGGAATTAGAAAAGATGGAACTGATTTTTATTGAAAGGGGCTATGACATTAAGTTAGTGAAACAGGTTAGAGCTGAAGTGTTGGGAGAAGACAGGGATTTTAACATTCAAATTACTAAAAAAGTAGGTTATGGAAATGAGAATAAAAACATAGTTCTTAATAAGATTATGTTTGTAACTACATATACGAATGATAGCTTAGCAGTTAACAAAATTATAGCTAAACATTGGGGTGTCTTAACCTTAGATGATAAAGTAGCGAACATAGTGGGGTCCACCCCTGGATTTGTTTATAAGAATAATAAAAACTTAAAAAGATTATTATGTATTGATCATACTACTAGATTAGGAGATATTAATTTATTAGGCACTAATGCACCACAAGAAAGAGGGACTTATCCATGTAAGAATTGCAATTATTGTGGATATATATCGACAGTACAAGATTTCATACATCCAGAGTTGAATTTTTCTTTTAGTCCTAGGTTTTATGCCAATTGTGATACATCAGGGCTTGTCTATTTAGCAACGTGTCATACATGTCCTGTATTTTATGTGGCATGACTAAAAGAAAGTTTAAACATAGGATTTACAATCATATATATGACATCAGGAACAACAATCAATTGAATGCTTTAGCTAAGCATGTTTCTATCCACAATGATCATGGTTTTGTATTTAGAGTACTTCAAATCATCCCTCAGAGTCAGAGGAGGGGAGATTATATGAGTTTTCTGGAAAGTAAAGAACTTGAGTGGGTCTTTAAATTAAGAGCTCATTACCCACCAGGTCTTAATACTTATGTGTCTTTACGATCTGTATTAAAGTCCCGTAGATGAAGTTGCATTTTAATAGCTATTGATGTTTTATTCGTACTTATATTTATTAAAAATTTTAGCTTCACACATATATATATATATATATATATATATATATATATATATATATATATACACACATATAAAAAAAAATTAAGAATGTGTTAAATTCATTGTAAGATATAGTATTTTATTTTTATTTATTTATATATGTGAAAATTAGTTATATAGTTAGGCTTATATGAAATGTAATATGTTTATATTATTTGCTAGTGTGTGTTTGCTTTTGTTTATTAACTTTCAATGTTTTAGAGAGGGTTTTTATCTTCATTTCCATACCACTATTACTGTTATTTTATGCATATACCCTTTTAGTGCAATGAGTCTTTTGTTGTCTTTGAAAGAGAAGTTCTTAAGATGTGCTTAATTAATGGATTAATCCCATACACAATGCCTATTGGAGAATTTGAGTTAATTAGATAATTGGGTTACATTTAAATAGGATGAATTTGTTTTATTTTGTGATCTGAAGAAGCGTAATACGCTGAAAAGCTCATCTGTATTTTTACACAATAAATACTTTGTTTTTTAAAGTTGCTGTTGCCGTTCCTGTGTTGGGACTGTACGTGTTTTTGTTGCACATCACACAGGACAGAAGATGGAGTGGGTCACAGTCATCATCATGTGCACAGGGGCTGAGTAACAGAATGACAAGTGTCTATCCAGACAGGCTAGGAGGCGAAGATGTCACAGGAGGTGAAAAAGGGAGTTTCATAATGTCATAGGTACTCTGTGTCAGGGAAGACATCCTCCTATGACAGAGATTGTGTGTCACTATGTGACTATGACCTGGGGCCACTCAGATAGCTTGTCATGGCAAGAATCAAAACCTCTTATAAAAGGGATACTGCATGACTTAATGGCCATGGTATGGAGGGAAGTCTGCTTGTGACATCCTGCCGATGGGGGGGCCTGGTGTCATTGCCACCTATGATAAGTAGCACCAGAGTGTTGCATACTTCCTGATGTAGATGAAGACCATAAATCCTCGTATGGCCCCCTATCTGACCACCCTGTGTATAAACCCTACCAACCTTGAACACTGGCAACACTGCTGACATAGGCAAAGAAAATGGCATTTGAATACCTCTGCATATATATGCTAATGGAGGAAGAGTATAACACAGCTCTCATAAGACCAATCATGTCAAATATGCATCATGAAACTTGGCAACAATGGTATGCCATAAAAATAAATGGTCAAATCTTAAAAAAAAACCCTTATTAAATGTCTAGGGAAGATTGTAAACAGCAATTCATACTTTTGCAAAACAAAATTTTGACCATTCTATCGCCCATCTAATTCTAAAGGGCATGTCTAGCCACTCAAGGGAAATCTTTGTACTGATTCAGCTCATTAATGAATATAATTTTGCATTAGCCTTTGAACAAGATACCTGAAATAACCTGAAATGTTATGACTAGTTGCCAGAAGAATCACATAGTTCAAAAACTTGAACTACTCAAACAGGCTTCATTATAGTCTGTTTCCTACTGGTTACATGAAGTAACCTTTTCCTCATCTACAGGCAATGTTAGATCTGATTCTGTTTGAAAGTCTACGCCTGGCATCCATTAACAGAAGAAAATGATAGCTACATTACAAAACACCTTCCAAGATTATGGAACACAACTCCCCTCACACTCGGAATAAGTCATTAAGTAGCATCCGTCAAAAACGTGTGTGTGTGTGTGTGTGTGTGTGTGTGTGTGTGTGTGTGTGTGTGTGTGTGTGTGTGTGTGTGTGTGAAAAAGAACTCATGCACACAAACATACAAAATTGATGACAGCTAGCATTATATTTATTTTCCAGTATTTTATTTACTTATTTATTGTTTGATGTTTGTTTACCAGGGTAATACAGTGATGCAGGTACAGAAAGGGTGAATAGGATCACATAAGAAATTAACAAAACATATTTATAAATGCAAGAATATACTACAATATTTAGTTTAAGAAGCAATTTAAAATGTCAAAACATGGATAGAAAAATGGAATTGTGCTTAGCAGAGCTTCTTCCATAAGATTGAGCCATGATGACTTGATATGGCTTATGCAACAGGGATAGCAGTAAATCACGATATAGAGAGGTATGAAAAAAAGAGGCAAGTGGGAATAGTTGCAGGAGAGGATACCATGGGGAGAAGAAAGTGAAATTGTAAGAGAAGCATGCAGAGGGAACAGCAGTAGAAAGGACAGGGAGTGTGAGAGAGGTGAAGAAAAGAGGGAGGAAGGATAAAGGATAGGCAGTGAGTGAAGGGATGACGAGATGAAATAAGGATGGATGAAACAGGGTAAAGCGGTGTGAGAGAGCTGCAGGATTCATATAATGTAACCTATGTGAGTGCAGCTACACTTTGGGTAAACAAGTGTTCCTTGAGCTGTTGTCTGAAGTTTAATATCAATATTATGTCATCAGGTTCTTAATGTTTCCTTTTTGGCATGTTAGGTTAATACCAGATATATGAAAATCCTGGTAAATCTGTCTGCTCCTGTTTCTCAAAGTAAGAACTGCAGTTCTGTCTGCAAGATATGCAGAATTTGGAACTCCTTGCCATTTATGCATTAGACTATTTCCATTCTTTGCTATTCTCAAATTTAATTTAGACAGCTGGTTTGGGGACGCTTTGTACAATACAAGTTATCTAGGAAGCAAACTCCTTAGTGGCTTCCACTGAGACTTTTGCATTAGCTGTAATTACTACATTGAACACTAAAGATTAAATACAATCTTCCCTGTGATTTCAATCCTATGAGGACCATATCATGATTTTTGGAACATCACTGACCCCAAAATTTAAAAGTATCTTTGTAGAGGGAGATTTCTGAGGTAAAGGAAAAGGGGAGGAAATTAGTCATCTTAAAGAGCAACTTCCTTTCTTCTAAATGCTCTATCTTGCCCAACTCAAAAAGTTCAGCCATCAACCATACAAATGCCCAAACAATTAAATTCTTCAGGGGGCAATCAAAATCTTTCTCTTTATTTCAATCTTCATCTTTCCTACACTCTTCATTCCCACTATCTGAACCCAACACTATAGAAGACCGAAAGGAATACTAAAGCAACAAGACAGGAATTAATTCCATTAGCATTTGTACAGACTTTTAGAATTATACTTGGAACTTCCCCTCAAACCCAAAGCCCACTCACTTAAGCTTTCCTGATGACCACTCTATTGATCTGAATGAATGATGAAAGCTTTCTGTTACCGTAACATATCTGAATCAGGCAGATCATCATCTGAAAAACATAAACTGGTGAAGTATACAAGAGTCATGATTACGTGCTCATATACAGCCAGAACACTTGTTTTTTTAACTTGCAAACTACATTTCTTAATTTTAGGGGCTTTCAACCTTCTCCAAAACAGCTCCAGCCATGCTATAAAGCGCAGGGAGAACCTGGAATAAAAGCAAAGCAGTATGGCTATTCAGCAGTGAAGTTTGAAAACCATCTCTTCTTCTGCCACAAAATACAAATGACATGGAAAATGGCACAGCATTATAAAATCTTAACAGCAGAACCCTTTCTGACAGAGTCCACAGAAAACCAAGAGAAATTAAATAACTGTCAGCAATAAAGCAGCTTGGTACAGGAAATAATGACTTCTTTCTTATCTGCAGCAAGAATGACAGAGGGTGCACTAACAATCGCTACAATGACTAAGCTCTACTGAGTCAAAAAAGGCAAAACATTGAAAAGGTGCATACAAATATGGCAAATGTTTGCAATTATAACAATTTTCAAGTTAGACATCAAAGTCCAGGTTAATCAATTTTGCAGGTATTTCTATGAGGCAGCCAATTTTCAGTTACTGGATGTAAGGACATTCTGAGGAGCAACAAACTATCGTGATTACAGGGGAAGAGACTAAATACAGATGCTGTCTTAGGTCTTGGCTTGATTCTCATACCCTTCCACAGTCCACATGACAGGCACTGCTTGGTGAAAACGCAACAAGCAGGGCTGGCCAAAGGTTCCTGGCAAGGGAAGTGACAATCACTATTGGGAATAATAACTGAAACACGGCAGCAGCCGTTGTCAGGGCTCTCAAACAGCACTGCAGAGGGGAAAAAAAAGTACGTGGAGACGTCTCTGCAACAGCAGACCAAACTCTAAAAGTGACTATTTCTTTTTTTTTTCAAGATATTTATCAAGATTTGGAACTTTGATTTCCTATTCTCAGTGACTACAGTCAAGAAAGTCTTCCTCACTCTTAGTGACAGGCTGTTTTTTCCGTAAGGTGGGAAACTATGAAGATGTTTATACAATAGCAGTAGTACACCACAACGAGATGCCATCTTGCTCATAGGGAAAGTTTGACTGATGGAATATAAACTTGACAATGACCGGCATCTATGCATAAAAAGCACATTTCTTTTACTGCTGCAAGATTCTTCCTTAAGTAAACATTTACTATCTTCATCCTGCCCAGTGAAAATAGCAATATCAATGGAACAATCAACAGGCTGCCAGGTTAAAAAAGTCTTCCATACAACACTACAAAGGACATTGCTAGACTTGACTGAAAGTACTGGCAAGCCAGGAAAGCAACAGTTACAAAACCCTCCAATGCACTGGCCTAGGGATGGAAGGTGTTTGGCTACATTTTAGAATGTGACTTCTGAATGACTTCAAAGAGGTTCTGAAAAAAAACATGCAGCATCTCAAGGTTGGGGACTGGGATATTACAGAGGTTGTGCTCTAAAACATCAGAGAAATGCTGACCTCAAATGTTAATAGATGGAAAAATATGGTAAGGAATTTCCAAATCTGGTGGACAAGCCCTCCTCAAAGGAGGCAATGCCAGAAGCAGATCATAGGATCACAAGAGGTTACAAGGCCAACGGCCCCAGGGCCCTTACAATCCTAGCCAAGTACAACCACTGTTCCCAAGGGTGTCTGGTTCAAGCAGACACTAAAATCAGCACCTACTACCAGTGTCCAACAGGTGGAACCCCTGGGGTGAATTTCTGGTTACCCATCCAATCATCCAAATTACGCTTAAATAGGGCCAATGAAGGGCTTTGTTTAATGTAACTAGGAAAGCTTGTTCCAAAGGTGGGGCAATCTCTGTGAGACAAATCCGTCTCTCCAGCAAGTTTGGTTGATGTTACATATGAGATTAAGGTCCCTTGAGCGAGTGACCCGTGTGCCATTTGAGTTGCAAATGTGCAGCATTTCCATTAAAGCTGGGTCAGAGATTGCTCTATATGCAAGGCACAGGTCGCCTCTGAGCAGTCTGTATGACAGAGAGAAAAGTGACTGATTTCAGTCTGTCCACATAAGACAAATCATGAAGATCCTGAATTTTCTTTGTAAGGAACCTTTGTGCCCTCTCCAATTACTGCGGGTGCTTGGAAAAGAACAAACCAAAGGCAGCATTGTACTCTATTATTGGCCTGATGAGGGAAGAGTACAGGTGGGTTATAACTTCTTTTTTCTGGAGGCAATGCCGTTACTTATGTGATGAGCAATATCAAATGCCCTTCTTACCACTGTGAAGACATGGTGATAGAAGTTAAAGTTGTGTCGACCTGTGTGCCCAGAAGGGTATGATAATGCATTAAGTTTAAGACTGTGACTTTGGCACCAGTCATTAGTTTGCATAAGACCTTCTTGCAGGATGTTGACATAGCTAGGGGTTTCAATGATCACTCCTAGTTTGCAGTCATCAGCAAACTTTGTCAACCACAGTCCTTTAGTTTTAGCCTGTACTTTGGAAAAGTAAATTCCGAACAGTAGGGACCCCCAGAACTGATCCCTGTGGCACACCACTGCTTACGGGTCTGCTGGAGGAGGTGGACTCCCCCATTTTGACTTTATGAGTTCTATCAGTGAGACACCTGACAATATATGGGTTGATGCTTGAGTGGGGGATTGTGTCAAAGGCCTTGGTTAAGTCTAGGTAGGCCGTATGCACACATTTGCCCTTGTCTAGGGCTTTGGTGACTGTCTCGAAAAATTCCACCAGATTTAACAGGCATGATCTCCCCTTGACGAAGCCAAACTGGGTGGGGTCAAGTGGTTGGAGATTTCCTATATCTTTGTTAATAAGGTCCAGAATGCCTCATTCCATGGCGTTGCAGATAAGGTTTTTCAGGCTAATGGGTCTATAGTTCCCGGGGTCCATGGATGCACCCCCTTTGTGCAAAGGGATGATGGTAGCTGTTTTCCATTCCGCTGGGATGAAGCCAGTGCTTAGGCTGCGACTGAAAAATGTGTCCAATGGTGATGCTAACTCCTGTTTTAACCCATGTAGAATACAGCCCAGGATGTTGTCTGGTCCCATAGAGGCTGTGTTTTTGGCCTTGGGGAGGGTGTTTAAGACCTGCTCCACAGAAATACTAGGTGGGGGACAGGTTTTGGGATGCTTTGGGGTATTATGTGGCAGGGACAGGGGAGCGAAGTTTCCACTGAACCTGTCAGAAAGCAGGTTTGCTATATCCACAGGTTCTACATAAGTAGTATCATTAACTACAAGTTCAGCAAAATCTGAGCCTTACCTTTGACGTTATGGATGTAACTAAAAAACACATTGTGGTTATCCACAGTTAAGGAAGCTAATTTGGATTTGTAGTTAGCTTTGGAGGGCTTCACTAGGAGACTTGCTTGTGTAAGTTGAGGAGGGAATATTTCCAGTTTTAAGACTGTTCCTTCCAACTCTTAGACAGCAATTTCTTTCTCCTATTGTATAGCCTACTAATGGTAGCTGTCCACCAGGCAGGTTTGGTTAGATCTTGTTTTGGTTCTATCAGGTACGGTAGAGTCAATACAATTATACAGGTGCTCATATAAAGCATTGGTGTATAACTCAGCACAGCTGCCTGTTCCATCGGTGGGGGAAGGCGCTATGAGGCTATTTATGCTGTCACGTAACAGGTTATAATTGGCCTTGGAGAATTTTTTTAGTCTAGTCTAAATTTTATTGTGCCACATTTGTATACATTTGTGTTGCTTATTTTCTATTTTTTGTATTTTTCTATTTTATTGTAACTGGAGCTTTTCTCCCCAGGCCTCCATTGAAAAAGGACATGTGTCCAGTCGGACTTTCCCGGTAAACAAATGTAAAATAAAATAAAATAAATAGTTGTTGCTAAGGGAGGGGGTCTTAGTTAGTTCTAGCAAGACTGATTTGTGGTCAGATCTCAACAGGGATGGCCACACACTGGGGGTGGTGCAGCAGTCCCCCATGTTGGTGAGCACCGGATCCAGGACGTTTGAGCCCCTTGTGGGTCTGTCAACCAGCTGGTCCAGGGCACTGGAATTAACGAAGTGTAGGAACCTTTGGGCAAGTGAGTTAGAAGACATATAATTTATCCAGTCAATGGATGTGTGATTAAAGTCACCCAAAACCAGGGTGTTTTGGTTGTATCTTGATTGACTGAAGTAGATCCAAATAGGCTGGGTGGATGCCCTGGTTCATGGAGGGGCCCCTATAGCTGGCAATGACCTGAAGAGGGGTCTTACCTCCAGTCAATTGCACCTGAAGTAATTCAAGAGAATCGTGCCGTTTAACTAATCTAGAGGTGTATTTATCTTTAATGAATATGGATACATCACCTCCTTTAGTTATTACATCGTCAGTATGTGGTCTGAACGTGTGGAAGGAAATGTAACCTGGTATAGCTTTGGTGCTCTCTACAGCCTTAAATGAGGTCTCAGTGACTGCACAAATGTCAGCATCTTCCAAGGTGAGGACTGCTTCCAGTGAGGGCAGTTTCTGGTTTAGACGCCTAGCATTTAGCAGTATTACCTTGAGGTTCTTCTTAGAGGGTACTTTTATGTCAGGAATTTTGTTCTTGTGACATTGCCTAAAAAAGGCACTATGGGGGTGGCAAGAAACTTAGCCAGTAAATGAAATCCCAGGGGTGACAGATGAAGATCATCTCAGGCATACCACAGAGGTCTGTCGACCATGTCATCCCAGGCTGACAGATACTGTTATCCCCTTTGAATGACAAGAGAAACTAAGCCAATTGTTGAAGTCAATCATGTTTTATTTTGTACTGAGGTATCATCCTAGGCAAAAGTAAAATGCTGCTTGAGGCTAGGGCCATACCTGCCTGAGAGACATAATCAGAGAGCTCAGTCATGTCTCTCTTCATATAGTCCAGTGAGGTATGTCTCAAGTCATTTATAACAGTGCCTGATGTTGAGAAACTTGAGTGCAAGTGTGATGTGGCGGATCCTGGCACCTGACAATCAGCTGATTGTGACTTTTTCCTTATCCAACCTGGTGAGAGGGACATCTGAGTGTCTCACTACTGAGTTGCCTATGACTAAGATGTTTGTTTTTGTGTTATGCCTTAGGGGCTTGACTGGTGAGACACGGGTGGGTGTACTATGTTCTATAGAGGATGTATTATGTGAATTGTGCTTGTGTTTGGGAGGTCTCTGATGTTTAGGTATGCTTTTGGTAAGGACCTCTGCATATGTAGGTTTATGTGTTGTTGGTTTGGTAGGTGCAGGAGGTGAGGTGTGCATGCTGACAACTTGCTTAGTATCAGATGAACTTGGATTGATCAGTTAAATACAGCAGAGCAGTAGTTGGTCACCAAACTCTGTGGAGCTTTGCTAAAGCAAGCACAAACGCACACAAACACTGTGCTTATGTTGCAAATTAGAGCAAACTGATTTAAACAAATTAACCAATAAAAGGCTCAATACTGCGTTTTTAGCTTTAGAGAGTGCAGTGGCAACCTGTTCTTTGGTGATAATTGGCAGTGAAGTGGTGGAGGATATTTCTTGGAGGAGAAATGGGGTGATGGGGAAGTGAAATTTGAGATGAATTTGTCAGCCAGCAGATTTGGTATATCTAGTGGGTGAGTACAGGTGATGCCATCTACAACTAATTCAGCACATTGTTGGGTGTTGGCCTTAAGACTGCAGACATAACTGAAAAATGCCTTATGGTTATCCTTAGCTTTGGAGGCTATTTTTACCTCAAAGTCTGTTTTTAGTTCCCTGATTCACTTGTTTAGACTAATGGGGGAAGGTTTGCTCTGTTTTGTACATTCCCTCTTACTCTTCTTGACAGGATTTTCTTCTTTTTTTTTTACAACCTATTAATACTTAATATGGCTGGGTCCATTAGGGTGGCTTGATTTTGCGGTTTGACTTGGGTTTATTTGGTCTGGTACTACCGTTTCTATGCAGTTGTTTATATGGTCATACAGGGCTTTTGTGTATGCCTCTGCATAGGTTTCTGTGTTTTCTAGACTGGGAAAGCTTGGAAACTAGCTATGCCATCCCTTAATAGGAGGTAATTTACCTTAGAGAAGTTGTTAAAGTTTTTGGGGTTAGGTGGGGGGACTAGTTTTACCTAATTTCAAAGGAGAACGCTTTGTGATCTGATCTTACCAGTGAAGACATCATACTAAGGAGGTGCAGCACTCTCCTATATTTGTGAGTACCAGATCTAGGGCATTTGTTGCCTTAGTGGGAGTACAGACTAGCTGCTCCAGGGCATCTGAATTTACAAAGTCATGAAATCTTTGGGCCTGTATGTTACTGGTCGTTTATGCCTCCCAATTAATAAATGGGTAGTTAAAATCACCCATGAGTATGGTACTGGATTAAATGGTGAGTGATTCTAGTAACTTCTGGTATGATGCATCAGTTTCCTGGTTCATGATGGTGGACCTGTAGCTAGCAAGAATATGGTAATAGATTTTTTCCATGGTTAGTTGGACATAGAGTAGCTCAAGCATGTCATATTGTCTCACTAGCCATGAGGTGTGCTTATCCTTTATTTAGATAGATACAACTCCACCTTTTGTTCTTTCATGTTCAGTGGGTGGTCAGAATGTATGAAAGGAGTTATAGCCATGTACTGCTGCAGTGCTTTCCATGGCTTTAAATCATGTTTCAGTAATTGCACAGACATCAGCATTCTCCAGGGTGAGGAGAACTTCCAGAGAGTGCAGTTTCTTCTTGAGACTCCTAGCATTGAGCAGTAGCACCTTTAGCTTGCCCTGAGTAGCTTTTGCTATGTTGGAAGGTTCATCTGTTTGGCAATACCTAAAAAGGCACCATAGGGATGGATAATGTTTTGGCCGATATCCGAAAGCCTAGAGATGACAGGTGAAGACCATCCCTGCTAAAGCAGCGTGGCCTATCAACCATGTCCTCCCAGGCTGACAAGTATTGGACCCCTTTGGAATGAATCAGTATCTAAACCAATTATTAAAGTTGGTCATTTTCTGCTGGCATTGTGGCATCATCCTTGGAGATGGCAGAATGCTGCTCAGTACTAGGCTTATACCTGCCTGTGACAAATATTCTGACAGCTCAATCTTGTCTAGCTTCATATAGTCCAAGGAGGTACACCTCAGATCATTCGTGCCCACACTGACTATGACTGAGTCATACTGGTACTTAGGGGTAAGTCATCTGAGTGCTTGCGTGATCTGATGAATCCTGGCCCCTGACAGGCAACTAACTGCAACGTTCGCCTTATCCAACCTGGTAAGAGGGACATCAGTGGGTCTCATAATGGAGTCTCCTATGACCAGAATACAGGGCCGTGGAGTGTTTTGCCTTATAGGCTTGGTAGTTTAGACACAATGAGATGTGGCTTTGTGTGTTGTGATGGGAATTGGCTTGTTTATGGTGCATGCAGATTTTCTGAGGACTGCGTCTGAGAGGCCTTTGAGATTTGGGTAAGTTACATGTCAGCAGCTTTGCATACGTTGAGTGTGTGATCCTTTGTGCATGCGGTGAGTGATGTGTGTGTGTGTGTGTGCCACTGACAACCTGTTTGTTGCTTTCTGTGTCTGTATGTTAAAATCTAACCTCCAGTGTTAATGTATAACTACATCTCTAACATACTGCATTTGTCTGTTTGAGTATTACGTGGTTGTCAGTGTACATAAAGCAATTGTTACATTGCCTCAGGATGCCCATGTCCACCAAGCTGGATGTTGAGATAGCAGGAAAGTGCCCATCCATGGTAGCAAGTCCTAATGTGTACTTGCAAGGGACAGGAGCAGAGGCTATTTGTAACTGGACAATGGAAGGCTGCTTACTTGGCATAATTTGCAGCTAACCTAACCAGCACCCAAACCAGATGCTCTCTGAGCAGCAATAGTCCTAGGTGCTACAATAAGGTAAAGTAGACCTAACTAGTCCATGTGTAAATGCTGCTCACCACAAAAACTAGTTGCCTCATGAGTAATGCAGGACTGAGGTAAAGTTCCGAGGTGTTTGTTACAGGGATAGAGGGATCATTCAGTCTTCCTAGAAAAGCTTACACCAAGTTGCTGGAAAACAGACTTCATCAAGAGCTGAGCCTCTGATTCATTAGGAACAATACAGAGTTGAGAATTAGTTGAGTTCAGTGGGTAAACTCAAAGTCAGTAGGAGCAATACAAAGTTGACAATGAGTTGAGTTCCACTGGGAAAACTCGGAAAGAAGTTGGAACAGAGTTGGTGATGGATGGGCCTTTTCACGGCAAACTTATTCTGGATCAACATTATGCTTTTTCCCACACAGAGATTTTGCACAAGAAAGACATCTTTGTAATGAGCAAAATATATGCTATATCAAAGTGCATGCTTCTGAATGGTAGCAGGTTGTATGGCCTTGTCTTGCCACTCACAGCATTTTTTTACCAAAACAGTGTGTGGAAACTGCACAACTTGTTGTGGATAAAGTTGTTAAAATTAAGCATTGCCTTGTCTGTAATCCACTCAGCAAATCATACAGTAATCCAGATACAATAATCAAGATTTTTGTTAGGTTGAGTTCACCTTCTCAGAATATAATGAAATCACGCCAAGTACTTCTTCTGTGTGTTTTTAGTGTGGTAGTTTGAACCTGAGCCCTACAGTATTAGTAATGTCCTGTCTTGATTATTGGGGATCATTTTTCTTTCCAGATTGTGAAATCTTCACTGAGATCACAGGATCTTCTTTCTTCTCTGAAAGAGTTTGGGTTTGGTATAATGGTTAAGGTGTTTACCTCACAGCCACCAGGTTAGGTTTGATTCTTGCCTTTGTGAGGGAAACTGGCTAGGCTTAAAATATCCCACAAGGGCAGATAGTCTAGTTCTTACCTATGAAAGAGAGGTAACTGGTTACTCCAACTTAAGAAACCATCATTAGCTACAAATGGTATGTAGAACTGCTGCACTGTCTCTAACCTTACATTTACAGAGAAGGTGAGAGAAATTTATGTATGCATAAATGTATTCCTCTCTGACATGTCATGACACCTCTTGAATACTTGTCACTCTGACTTTAGCGCTACAGACTACACTTGTGGAAGTAGTAAATGATCTCCCTATTGCAAGAGATCAGCAAATCTATTCTGTCTTGTTCTCAATTGATCTATCTGTGACATTTCATACTGTGGACCATGGGATCCTTATTAGTCACCTAGAACATTGTTGCAACTTTATGGATGTAGTATTTTTTCTTTACACTTCTCCAGCCACACCCCAGAGGGTGGTGTCTGAAATTAAATACTCTTAAGCATTTTCCTTTAGAATGTGGTGCATTCCAAGGTGCTATCATGGCTCCCCTATTGTTCACAGTATGTACACTGCCACTTAAGGAGGTAATTAAGGGCAGATGTTTGCATTATCAATCCTGTGCACATAATATACAGCTATACCTCTCCATTTCTCAGGATCAAGTGCAGGATCTCACCGTTCTTCAGGACTTTGACTGCTTGGTTCTATTACCAACTGTTTGAGGCTTAATCTCCTAAAGCTCAATCTGAGAAAGATTGAGGCCTTGTTACTTTGTATTGTGTGATCTTCTCATCTTCCTTTGCAGTTTGTCTCAGGTCAGTGATCTTGGCATGATCCTTGATGCCAGACACTGAAGAATGCCTGCCTTGGGAATACTGCTCAGGTCAAACATTCTGAACCACTTTCAGCCCTAGCCACAGTGGTAAATATGCCAATTATGGCTTACCAAGACAAAACTGTAAATAATGCACTGTATCTCAGACTCATGGAAGATGATCTGGTGGATGTGCAGCAGTCACAAAATTCCACAGCCGGATTAATGACTGGTTGTTCTAGGACCTACATAACTCCAGTTTTGAAGGATCAGCACCAGTTTTCAGTTGTAGCTGGTGTGTCTAAGATCTTGACCCTCACCTCCCATGGCCTTCACAGTCTAGGCCCTACTTACTTGAAAGAGTACTAAGAAGACTCTATATCCTAGCTAGGCATCACAGGCTATTAGGGGAGGAGTTGCTGGCTGGTTCATTGCCAAGACTGGAAACAGACTGTTTTTCTTTTTCTTATTTAACATGTCTTCTGGAGCCAGCTTACTTCCCTGACTCAGGAGAGTGAATTACAGTGTTCTTTCAGGAGATGACTCAAAAAGATTCAATCTTTTCAAGGGGGGTGTATTTGCACGTTGGCAGATATAGCTTCAGAACTTTTAAACAGCTGAACATTTGATTTGTTTGTACATAACGCATGCCTTTTATGGTTGCACTTACTTTACTGCACTGATTCAGTTGACCAGTACCTGTTTATGATTTATTTTTCATCATACAGTCCCATCCTGGAAGTGGAAGAGTGAATCCATTCTTTGTCCTTGCACAGATGAAGGAGCCATGGAAGTTTTCTAATACTGATTACACGTTTTAATGACATAAAGAAGGCATATGATCATGTATATTGAAATGCTTTGTGAAAGATGCTACAACAGTATTGGCTCCCGGGACACTGTTGCCTCACATTCAGTCCTCAAATTTAAAGAGCAAGAGGTGTATTCACATTCCTGGCATCAAGTGGGATATGTTCAAGGTGGGCATGCAACACCACCAAAGGCATTTCTTGTTTCCCCTTGTGCTTATTTTTTTCCATGGATATGACACTGCAGCATAGCAAAGGTCTGGACTCTGGATTCAGTGAGGGTGACATGACAGCTGCATGTTTACAGTCTTCAGATGATACTGTTCTCTTAGCTTCAATGATTTCTAGATTCCACTGGTGTGATTTGTAATTGACTACAAAGTGGTTACAGTGGGAATTAGCATCTCCAAAACAGAGGTCAACATTCACTTCTTGAAAAGAATGGATTGCTCTCTAAAGGTGAAATGGGAACAGCTCTGTCAGAAGAGTTTATGTATGTTGAGGTATTGATCAAGGATGGGTGTAGTAACAGAAGTAGTACAGGAAAGCATGGCACTGGACTGAGGTGCCTCATCCTTACCTATGGTCATAAGCTTTATATGCCAAAAAAAAAGGATGAGATAATGAATACAAGTGGCCAAAATGAGGGTCTTTCCCGGCATAGGGCCACTCTCCATAAGAGTATCATCAGCTCAATAGTTGGGGAAGAGTTTAACAGTACAGTTATTGCTCCTCCAGGATGACAGCAGTCAGTTAAGATTGGCTGAGCATATTGTAAGAATGGTCCCAGGCATCTTTTAAGAGAGGTACTCCATCCGTGGCTCACTTGGAGTATGTCCCATGGTAAATATAGGACATTATATGGATTCTCTCAGTCTGTATGAGAATGCACTGAGTTCTACAGTTTTACTGGGCTGTAGACTATCTCTGGGAACAGGGAAATCTAGTCATATCTTGTGAAGCTTCCTATCCAGGTGACCCTCACTAATGCATGAAGTTTATTAGTAGATATGAGAACGTTCAACAGACATATTTATGGTTATTGTAGTCCTTTGGGTTCCCTATTACAAGTTTGTGATTCCCATAAATGCAAAAACAAAATATTGTATCTACAGAATCATTAACTTATGCTTTAGAAAACCACACATAATGAACATACTTACCTACATTCTACAAACAGAACACATCTGTGTAAGGGGCTTTAACCCTGTACCTTCCTCACCCAAAGAGTCAGCTTTACGCATAGACAAACAAAGTGGCTGTCTAGGGTGCAGCTCAGCTAGGGGCATCTTTCTCTCTTTTGTTTATCTATTGGTCCTTTACTTAAAGAAACAAAGCGGCAGTATTTTTTGTATTTCTTTACCTACAAAAAATAAAGGGCAGAAAGATGCCACAATACCTCCCAAATGCACTGCTAATATTTTGCTTTCCTTTGACATTTTCCTTTCCTTTTCTTCCCTTTTTTTGGGGGGTAGATTAGACAACTTGATTCAAGGGCACTCAGGTCAGGTGACCAGTAAAATTACACATTAGAAGGGTGTTGAACCAAACTGCCTAAGTGACTCACCAGTTCCTTTCTAGGCAATCTTTACTTGTTAAAAATTAGTATAACTTTTAGTTCACTGACTCTGAGGAAGGCCATGAGATGCACAGTCCCAGCCTAACTACAGGACTATTATTCCAAAACTGCCTTTGACTTAAAAGTTATCTTTAAGTCACAACACTGTCTCTGCATCACTCATAGACTTGGCTTGAGAATTAGTCAGCCACTGCGGATATCTGTGTGAGGTAAATAAAACAAACAAACATATGTTAATGTGGTTAGTATTTGTTCCCGGTTTTACCTCATACTTTTGCATTGTCTCTCAATTTTTTTCTGGTAAATCACTCAGGATTACAGTCAGCCAATAACTGCAGATATAAGAGTTTCATACTGCTTACTGTTCAGATGTATGTTGATACCAAATCTGTGTTCTAACGTTTTTTGAGTATTACAGTTAGTAGGTGATGCCAGGTAGATTGTCATATCTTTTATTCAGAAAATGCAAGTTAATATAAAACCTGCTGTTCGATTAACTTTTTAAGTGAATGAGAAAAATGTAAAAATTGTCCCCCCAAGTTTTGGGCATTTGTCCCCATCCCTCCCCCCAAGTTATTTTTGGCTTTGTCAAGAACTACTGAACAAAAGAGTTGAAAGGTGCAAGTCATACGCTGACTTTGGGCCTTTGTTCCACCCAGTAATACTTTTGGCTTTGTCCCTGACAGAGAGAGTTATTTATTTAATTATTTTTATTTCATAAGATACCAAAGTTTGAGATGTACCCAAACAAGCTAACCAAATAAGAGCAGCTGTACACACTAAGCATAAAACAACCAGGAAACAGTATAGCACACTCTCAAATCCACCACAGATCCAACGACACTTTGCACGCAGCTGATAACAGACAAAAATTTAATAAAATAACAACCTGTGAACTAGTACAGCAAAAGATTTAGCGCTTTCATCCACCATAAACATGGACTTCATCAGAATGCCATACTTCTCCTTCATATCATTAAAATACCCTTTACAAAAAGGCGCCTTTAGGTTTGAACCAATGAGAAATTACAACTGGTTCACAAAATGTAAAAAAATTTAAAGGTACATGTAACATTTAATGCAGTTCAAAACCCTCGTCCATAAGGAAAATAGTCACAGTAACATTTCTCTATACTTATTGTGGGCTTATTTCATTTCTTACAATATGAAATTAATATATACTTACTTGTAAGATGTAACTATTCTGTACAAATTTAAATATTCAGTTACATACTTTTCATTCATATCAAATTCATATTTTTGCTAATAATACAGGTCCTATAGGTATATGATCATTAAGTCCCAGGGGGGTAGTAGCATCAAGCAGTAATTGCCACTTCACAAACAAACAAACAAACAAATTAGCAGCAACTATTAGGCTACCTGCAGTGAAAACAACTAACTTGTTATTTGCTCATTACTCTGGCTTTGCAGGATTAATGTTATTTTATGACGCAACATGCAAAATTTTTATCTGTCTACCTTCTGCCAAACAAAGTGGAAATGCATTACATGGGCAGCATTTTTTAACAAAAGCAGATGTCTGACCTGCACAAAAAAGTAAACCGCTGGGTGGGAGCTGTCTTTGCATGTAACTAAATGACCTTGTCATTTGTTAAGTTTAAACAGTCAGTAATCTGGCTTTGCAACATTACTGTGCATCTGTTTAAAGAAAGATGGAATGTTTTGTAATTATGATTATTATAATTATTTATTTTTTATCACAGTCAGACATCATGTGCCCAACATCAGTAACTTGTCTGTAACTGCTGGGCACAGAGGCTATTTGTGGGTATAAATAACCTAGCACAGTTAAACAGCAGCTACTGATATGGCATGACAGGAAAACTCTTACACTATTGTAATGCATTTGCCAAAATTAGTGTAAAACTAGGATTGCTATGGCTTATACTTGTGCGTGTTTGGGGGAGGCAGTTGCAGTCTATTTAAAAAATAAATTGACCATAATTTCTTTTACTTTCTATTACAAACATCAGTATTGTACACACTAACTGTCTATTTTTGGTGGTCTGGCAGGAGCAGGATACGTGTGAAAATAACTGATCATTGTTATAGTGGTGCAGAGAGTTATGTTGTCATCTTGCAGTATATGGCTAAGGGCTGAACTCTTAGCTGCGTCATCTTCTGAGTGGAGTGTGCATACCCTTTTATCTGTGTGGATTTACCCAACATTCAAAGCCATAATGTAGGGGAATTGATGTGAATCCTCAAATTTATCAGCAGGTAAGCGTCCAGTGTGAATGACTATAAGGGTGTATGTGTAAAATATCACTGATTTTTTTTATCTGTGAGCACACAACTTTTTATTTTACACTCTGCCTCCACTGCATGTTGATCATCAGCTACTCCACAACCAATCAGCCCTTTGGTTCTCCATTAACAGCATAAGGGTTGACTGGTAGGGGCCATCATCCAGATAGCAATCGGGGATCGTTTGAGGTTTTCTGCTTTTAGTTTCCCCCAGCTGTAGATGGCCACCAGGGATGATTAAAGGATACCTGCTTTTAGTTTTCCCCCAGTCCTGGCACATGCACCTGGCAAGGCTTTCTTTTGGTAGGAGACCTCTTATTTTTCACCAAAGTAGTAGTTATTGAACTTTTTTTTTTAAGTTTATTTTTTTGAACTATTAGTACAATTTTTACATTTTTTAAATATAAACATCTAAAGCATTAAATCACCAATTGTTTTCCTTCTAAAGGAACAACAATCATTACAAAAATCTGTATAATCAGACGTAGACAAAATAAGCTTCCTGGAAGGTAGTCCTTCAATGCAAGCTGGTGTCCACACTGAAGGATTTAGTTAGAGACAATAGTTAGAATTTAGGGAACCAGTTAAAAAATTCAAAGATTAATTTGATAATGCAATAGCTCTCAAAACATAAATACATTTTTATCTACTAACTAATGCACTGTACTAAACAGCTGTTTAACCTTTAAGCCTGGGAATTACAGTAAATTATTTAATTATTAATTTTGTTTGCTGGCTTGGACGTCCCTTGGGCAAGTACCATATTCATAAAAAGCAAAGGCAGCAAAGCTCCATGCAGCATATCGCACATATTCAAATGAATAAAAATACAGCAAAGTAATGCACTTAGTTGCACATGGCAGTTAATTAGCATACACAAGTATGAATAACATTTCAATAGGAATGTATTAAAAACATCAACTTTTAAGTTGCTATAAACATGCACATAAACACAGATAAATCTGGGTGGCAAAAGAAAACGTAAATAGATATCCATTAAATTATAACACATCAGCATACACATCAAGACTATTTTTAGACAGTAATCCCTGACAAATTCAAAACAGGAAGATGATGAAATGAAAGAGTACATCACAGGATGCTCAAATTTATAAGGCTATATGCATGAGCATGCTGACGAAAAGTGTGAGGCATCTGCTTACATGTGGGGAGTGTTGCTGCTTGAAAACCCAAATAAAGACCAAAAACATTATGCAAGAAATCCCCAGTCTTCTAAGCTGCTAAAAAAGATAGTTGACAGAGGAGAATTATGCACTTATAAAAGAGAACATGCTTTTTTTTAAAAAACAAAACTACTACTTCCTAGGCTTACAAAAGCCCAGATGTCCATGCCACACTGCTCTTTTGCTCACAGCCTCCTCCTGATCCATTCACCCTCATCAGAGAAAGTCAACACATAGTCACTATACTCTGGACTTGAAATACATCCTTAGCCTCTTCCCTATACAGCATTCCTTCCCAAATGAGTACACCAGAAATGGCAACAAACTAGAAGTTTGGCCCTCCATCCAATGTTAGCCATCTGTGCACCCTTTACAATTACCTATACAATTTTTCTAGTCTGTGTTGGGATATTGCTACAGAAGAGATTGAGTATACCCCTTAAGGAAGGATAGATGACCCCAGCTACTTATTTCATACCTTGTTTATGCTTCTACTCAAATCCAGGTTGCCAGAATCACAGAAACCCTGTCTCTGTGCCAATATGCCAACGCAAAAAGGAAGATGCTGCTTACGATCTTCAACAGCTGTGAACTAGAAGATTCAAACTGCAGATAAGCACTCCTGTCTACCATTATATTTAAGTTCCACAAACATAATAGTTTTCTCAATGGAAGAAGAATTTGCAGCACTCCTTTAAGGAGGTACCTGAGCAGTAAGTGTTGGGCTAAATTATGCCCTCCAGAAGTCCATAATGTGCTGAAATAGTTGGCACATACATCTTGACCATGGAATAACTGAAACCTAAATTGTACAGGTGCTTGATTTATGTCAAATTCACATCCAGATGGCTCAAGTGGGGCAGTACTGACTACTGCTTTATCTGAACAGAGACTGTATTCCACTAGAAGGACTAGGTCTGCCAAAAAGAAGGTCTCTGGGCAGCCTACATTAACTTTGAGACCTCAGATGGCAAGGTTAGTAGAATGATGGATAGAATATCAAAAGCCAAGCCATGAAGTAAAAGCAGCTGCTTAGAGGACATCCCTGTCTATGACTGGGAGGGCTTCCTAACTCACTAGGGACTGTGCAGCCTGAAGGCATACTTTTCCTCCGTAAGCACAGAGCAACAAGAATGGGTCTAAATCTTTCTCAGTAATTTTGAAGCAATATGAAATCAGCAAGAATGCATATACAATCCTCCTGTGCCAGGCATGGCCTCAGAATCTGAAGCTCCAGGAAATAATCTAAAAGGCCAACTTAAGATTATTTGCCAAACTGCTCTTTTCTTCATGGATGTGAAATGTTCAGAGGAAGATGCCTTTGTATATGGCTCAATGCTGTATAAGCACTGACTTCCTGTACAGTGAACAAAACTTTATCCCTCCATGATCATTTAACTACTAGAAGATGGCCTGCTTGTATAACTAGAAGACAGACCATAGAAGTAATTGTTCTATCTAGGCACACAGTACCAAAAATACTGTTCTGAAATCCGACAAGATCTCCGAGGGGGGACCGCAATCACTGTGCTGTGTAGAGCCTATGATATTCCTCAGCTTTTGAGTGAAGTATTCATCATCAAAATCAATAAACAATTTGATATCATAAAGGGAAGGCTCATTAGAAGACTGGCAAAAACTGTACCTACAAGGCCCCGTATCAAAGTTTAGACACCATAATTCCATGAACATATGCTGGCTCTGTAGCCAATGATATGAGAATGGGCAAAGGAAAGCCGCATCTAGGAAGTCTGTAAACAGAGCTACCAGCAGTTAATTGTCTACTCAAGTACAGGAAAACAAAGATACACTTCTCTTCCAAGGGGGGGAGGGTAGTGTAATATTAAGAATTACACCTGTGATCCTTAGAACACTGAAAATATAATAGGGAATCTGAAAAAAAATACGTATCAAGTTTAGTGCTAAGGTACCTCAAGTATTCTTCCTACTCAGATGTACATTAGCCCACAAAGTTGATATACAAAGTTAGCAGGGGTGTGGGAGATGCAGCTTTTTATGGCAGGGTTGGAGGGAGTGCTTTCCTTTTATAATAGAGGGTTTTAAAATTCACTGTTTTAAAGGTGGAACTGCTGTTGTTTTTCAGCATACCAAAGATCACTGTATCTGTGTTCAAACTGTGATAGAACGTGCACCTGCAAGGCTTCAGCCACCATATCCCACACTCCAGTGAAGACTATGGGAGCTGAGGAACACTTTGCAGTAGAAATGATTCTCAACCATAGCAAAATGAAAGTGTCTCCTGTGAGTGTCCCAAACACTGATGTGCCAAAAAGGCGCTTGTCATGTCCAGTGACACCATAACGACACTGTGCATGAGCAAGGGCATGATCCTCTTCAGGATAATCATCTAAAACTAAAGAGAATGGATGTGCTAATAGAAATTAAATCATGGATGAAGTTCCTCCCTCCGCTCTGTAATCGGGAAGAGTGAGGAGGAAAAAATTTCTCACTCAACACTCCAAAGTAGAATTTGGGCCTGTCAAAGTCTGAATATCTCCAGTGAACTAGTATGACTAACAACAGAGTTCTATCTGGGGAAAGGACCTATGAGCTCCAAAATACAGCAAAGGTGACTAAGTGTAGAATCCACTATTTCTTAAAGCTGGTTCTCCAAGATAAATCAATCTCAAACAACCATCCCCACTGCTTGGAGACAGCCCTAGATGATACTCAAGGCAGAGGTGAGGCCACTGTGAAGAATTCATCCTTGGGATCTTCACTGGCATCAGACAGGACAAAAGACTATGACACTTGAGGGCTCTCCTCAGATGCCAGAGACCTCTTCCTCATTACAGTCTGGGAGATAATTAATGCCAGAACATGAAAAGAAGCAGTTGGGAAGTTATTAAGAAATAATGAGGGGGCTGCTCTCTGCAAATAACTCAGAAGCCAGTCAAGGGTCACACATCATTTAAATCATCCACTACCACTGTTGAGGTGAAAACAAGGAGAAGAGGGAATTACAGTTGTCAGATGAGAAGCAGCCTTGCTGTTAGTTGGCCAACACCATTGTCTGTATATTTAAACCAACCATTCCTTTATTTCATCACACTGTGGAGCCTGAAATCAGATAGCCACCAACAATTAAGACAGACAAACATCCCTAGATGGCACATCATTCCACCATAGGCTGCCTGAACAAAAGGTGATATTTATGCAAGTTACAAGGAGCATTTCAAGGTGCACAAAAAAAATTATTGACAGCAACCCTTGTAGTAATTACACAACAAAAGTATTTTAAAACCGTTCACATGTATCAACCATTATGCACAAGCTATGCATTCTGAAATTTAGATTCAATTCAGTTTACAAATGAACTGATGTTATTATGAACTATTAGAAACCCATTTTTTCAAGGACTCCTTTCAGTGGAGTCTGAAATTTAGGTAAGAAATAAACCATATTGTTACAGCAGTCCCATTTTTCAAGGACTCCTTTCAGTGGAGTCTGAAATTTAGGTAAGAAATAAACCATATTGTTACAGCAGCAATCATATTTACAGTAGCGAAACGTTTAGCTATAATAAATGCATGAAAATGCAAGTAGAGAAGAAACAAATAACTTGTCTGAGCTGTTATGTTTTGATGTGGAACTGCCATGGCTGAGTTATTGCCATGTAAACCAGATAATAAAAAGGATATGTGCACTCTTTAGAAAATAGTTGTAGTTCTGAACTTTGCTTCATTTGTGGTAAAGAGCAAGCAAGGAATAAAAAAATGTTATCACAGCATTGTGCAAACTGTTTATCAAGTCTTCACCAATTTATATGGGAAGATTGTAGTATTCTTTTAGGAGCGTAGCGATTTAGGTGCACATCTTGGTTGCAAGGTTCTAACTCAAAAATATGTTTATATATGGCTACAGTAAATTGTCAAAGCTGCTTCAGTCGACTTTTTGATATGGTGTGTATATTTGGTTGAAAGGCTGCAGAAATGTCAATGACAGAAAATTCGACATTTAGTAAGTTGTGTGATGCTTGTTTGTGTTAAGGTAAGTTGTTTTTTGTTTACCAATGCAGAAACTTTTCGATATACTGACAATTTCGGAATGAGGGGAAGGAGTGTAGGTGTACATGTATATTCTGGTTAAGGTTAGGATTAGGGCTAGATTAGGGGATAGATTTAGCGCTGTTTGTGGTGGGCATGAGAGCAGAAGGTGAGAGAGAGAGTGTGTGTACATACTCATGTGTGCCCTCCAGTATTTACAAGGGCTACGTTATGGGAGAGATTTACTGTTGCGCATATGTGGTGTTTGATTAATTCTTGTGTAATGCTACTGTTAGGGAAAGTTTTTTTTGTTAAGGTAATATAATGTGTATGGTTGGAGTTATTGGCAGCAGAAGGGTTAAGGTTAGTAAACATGAGTAAGGTGGGATGGATGTTTAAATGTCTAAGTCTGATGATGTACTACTTACAGCTACTTGTTTTTTAATTCAGCACACAATTTCAAGTTTTGATTCTCTATCACTATACACAAGTTTAACTTGCTAACATTGTTACACTTTGTTTCTCTGCTAAACCTAATTACCTTACATTCTCCCAACTGCCTACAAAATAATACATAAGACACCTGCCCATCACTACAAAACATCCTCAAAAACTACTTCTCGCTTAGGAATCTCCACTCATGCAACAAATCTCTCCTGGCCAGGGCTAAGTCTCATAACAGTATAGGCGACTCACTATACTCAACCTGTGCTGCAAAGCACTGGAACTCCATCCCACCCATCCACTCTAAATCAAGACAAAATTGCCACAAGTTTCAAGCACAACCTACAATAAAATTAGCTCCCATCCTGACTAAACCCAGCCTTCTTCCTGTTTCTCTTCCATTATCAATCTTGCTATCACCTTGACTCTCACACCTGTCTTGTCCTTTGTCTCTTCTTCTTGCTTTATTTCACCCACACTACTGCTCCTCCAATTAACCTACATCCTTCATCCTCTCCTACTAAAACTCCTTCTTATCCTCCTCATCTTCTTACTTCTCTATTGTTATCTAAACCTCTCCAGTATCAGAGCTTTTCCTACTTACGTTTTTTTTTTTTTCTGATTATACCCTTTCACTTCCTCCACTATTTTCTGTTCCTGGTCTAGTAATATTCAACCTCATTTTTGGCAATGTACATATGGAACTACATTCATTATCATTGTTCATGTGTTTCAAGTTTTTACATGTTAACAGCTTTGATTTATGTATGATAATATACCTTCTAATGTATATGACAAATGTATTTACTACTTATGTCTCAATATTAGCTAAAAAGCAATGCTTAAATGTTACTGTCATTCACTGTAAAAATGCATTTTATGCGCAACTTTTCTACCCTGGTCTCTCCTGAAAGTGGGACTTGTGCCCAGTTGGAGTTTTCCAGTAAACAAAAGAAACTAATATATACATAACATAAATAAACAATGCTCAGAAAATAAGAAACACAATAATACACTAGAATAACTGTTTTAACATCTGAAAATGCAGTCCACCTTATATAAAATGCACCTATACAACTGCCACCAATGACATAACAAACAGCACTCATTTAATTCATGAATGCCCTCATTGGTTGTTTTAGATCAATGTATTCAGAAGTATAACTAAAATTCACTGTTACTACTACTAGTACCACCATCGCTACTCCTAACAGTAACTGCTAATTTAATTTATCTTGGATGGAGCAGTGGTGCAGCAGTTGCGTTGTTGCCTCACAGCAATAGGTCCTCCGGTTTGATTCTCGGCTGGAATGCCTTCTATGCAGTGTCTGCATATCCTCCCTGCAGGGTCTTATCGAAAACCCGTATCATTGAACGCTAGAAGACCAACACATATAGCGCAAACTATGGTAACGCTAACGTACAAAGCCACAAAATGTCGAACAGTTATGGTTGGCCCATCTGCGGTATAGCTCCGCAAGGTAAGTGTGCGATAGTTACGGACCTTAGGGTTAGGGCGCGGGTTAAGGTAAGTAAATAGATAGGTAATGTATGTAAGGTTTAGTGTAGGTTTAGAAGTAGGGTTTTGTTAACTGTATGTATGTGGATTATTTGTTTTGTTTGGGTATATGTCCATAGGGTAAGTTTGCGATAGTTACGGACTTTAGGATTAGGGTGCAGGGTAAGGTAAGTGCATAGATAGTAGTGCAGGTTAAGGTAAATGCATAGATAGTAATGTATGTAAGGTTTAGTGTAGGGTTAGTAGTAGGGTTTGGTTTGTGTATGTATGTGTTTTATTTATTATGTTTGGGTATGTAGCTCGTGGTGGTGTTGGCCAACTATGACGGTTTGAGATTTGAAAATTCACCGTTTAGTGTGTTCAGCGTATTTGCGGTTCGGGCTATGTGTGTTGGTGTTGTGGTGTTCGATGATACAGGTTTTCGATAACGTAATATGGACCCTCCCTGCATTCATGTGGGTTTCCTCTGGGTGCTCTGGGGTGGTGTTGGCCGACTATGACGGTTCGAAATTTGAAAATTTGAGGTTTAGTGTGTTCAGCATATTTACGGTTCGGGCTATGTGTGTTGGTGTTGTGGTGTTCGATGATACAGGTTTTCGATAACGTAATATAGACCCTCCCTGCATTCATGTGGGTTTTCTCTGGGTGCTCCGGTTTCCTCCCACACTACAAAGACATGCATCTGGAGTGTTTCTCCCCAGGCCTCTGCTGAAAAATTGGCTTTGTTCCAAGTCAGACTTTCCTGCTAAACAAATGTTAAATAAATAAATAAAAATAAATAAATCTTTATTCTTTGTAATGACTGCATTTGCTAATAATAGCAAGGGATAGCAAGCGTTGGAAACTTCATTTTGTCCATCTTACTTACTTTTTATGGACTACTAACATCTGAAATAAGATTATTTTACTTACATACACATAGAGCAAACTCAGAACACAGCTAACAAATACTGAGAACATAGCCAACAAATAAAGGGGCTACCCCCTCTGACCTGTTCCTAAAGATTTTTTTTTCATCTGAATTGTCAGTGAAAGTTCTGGATAAAAAAGTCAGCAAATCATTTTACCATTTACAACATTTGCCACCTTCACTGTTTCCTTAGACAGGCCTTTCCATAGTCTAATTTAGATATTACAAGTATACCTGCCGTTGACAAATCCAAACTGAGTTGAGTCGAGACTGTAAGTCAGCTATAACCCTATTTATTAGTTCCTATCGGTTTAATTTCTCCAAGTCTTTTGGATTTCTAATAACATGATGGGAATGTATTCCATTCTTAAGTCAAAGTATGATTAAAGTTTGTAGAATTAGTACTGTTTCAGTCTTTGCTGTTAACCAAAAGTGCTCCTCGCAGTACCCGCAATGTGCCCAGAACTGACTCCTGCACTTCATAAGGAGTTACATGTATTAGTAGCATATTTGTTACTATTTGAACTGTCTGGGTATCCTTCTTCCACATTACCCTCACTTCTGCCTGCAAATCCTGGCATTTTATAACTTTGTCTCTCTCTGTACATAAGACACTGTAATCAATGAGTGTAGCAATTTCAATGACCAATGTTACATTTATACTTTTCATGGACTGCTATACATGGTTTTCTTGCATCTATTTTTGATCAGTTGGTAAAGGGTGATCCCATGTGATATAAACTTCATCACTCTCTATAATGTTTTGTGGTTCATGTTTCCAGTGCTTCTCAGCTACTTCAATATTGTAATGTTTACACAATCCCCAGTGCAACAGTCTTCCCACATTATTATGCCTTTCAGTATACAGCCCCTCTGCTATTAGAGTATCACAACCAGCAACAAGATGCATGGCTGTTTCCAGTTCTGTTTTATAGAACCTGCATTTTTCTGTTTCTCCCAGATGCTCAATGAACTTAGTAAACAAATGTGTACGCAGTCCACTATCCTGGGCTGCTAATATTAACCTTTCATCTTCTGGTTTAAATTCACCTTTCCTTAACCATTCCTGCTTCAGATCCTGATCAACATGAGATTGTTCTATACTTGTAACTATATTTATGCTTTTTCCACATTTCTTCCCTTCTCATCTGACCCTTTTCCTTTTATTTTGTTTTTTTGGCACATGGGGTTGCTGCCTAATTTTTGTCTACTTCTGATTTGATCTCCATTCCCGCTTGACCCTGATATGCTTCTGCTAAACTAAGCAGGGAAGTCATCTTAGATTTATTCTTTTCATGTTTCAAAAAACCTTCACTATGTTTGGATCTGATGAGGTCAGCAAATATGTATGCAGTGTTATGACTGCAGATCTATACATATAATCAATTTCGAGGAGGCCCATACCTCCTTCAGAACAAGGAATAATACTGGCATACACTGACTTTTAAATACAACTTGATAAAAGTGAAGCATTTTTCTTGTTTTCCTGTCCAACTGATCCAACATCTTTTAGGGCCAGTCAATCATCCTAAAACTGTAAGTTAGAACAGTAACAGCAAACTGGTTTACAGCTTGAACTTTGTTCCTAGATGTCACGGCCATTTTCAGTACTCATTTTTGAATTCTAAACTACTTTTACACTGTGTTTTGTTCACATTTGTTCATGTTTTACTGTCAATCCTTCATCAGTTCCCAAATATTTATACACTCCCTCCTGCTCAAGCTCCATTATATTACATTCCTGTCCCAGATTTTCTTGGTGCTGTAGCTTTCCTGCTTTAAATGTTGCTTTTGCTCATTTAACACCACCAAATTACATTCTTATATCATCTGAGAAAGTTTTGACCACTTTCAGTTGTGCTTTCAGATATTCGTCTGATGAACTATACAGTTTTAAATCATCCACAAAAAGTTGAGAAGTCTTTACACTTTGCTATTTGTCTGCCAAATCGTAATAACCTAATCTGTTAAGTACACGGCTTAATGGGTTAAGGGCAAGACAAAAGAGCAGTGGTGGCAGAGAGTCACTCCGGAATAGCCCCTTTTAATTTTTACCCCTGGAATAATAAATTGTCCTTTATCATGGCTTAGCTGCAAAGTAGTCTGCCACTGTTTCATGGTCACTATAATGTAATTGATTGATGTACAGTGTACATTATATATCTGTAAGCACTCCTTTATCCATGAATGTGGGATGCTGTCAAATGCTTTTTTTTTAATCTATCCATGCCATACTTAACCCCCCCCCTTTTGTTTTACAATTCTGACTTTATTTAACAACAACAAATGATCTTTTGTTCCATATGACTTTGTTGCCCTTCTCCTCTATTGTCATGACTGAATTTTCTTCTAAATGACTATAAACTCTGTCAACAGCAGTTCCAGTATACAGTTTATACATTGTAGGATTGCTTGCAGGTTCACTCTTAAGGAGGAGTATCATTTTTCTTGCTGTTAACTAGGTTGGTGTCTGTTCAGAGTGCACATATAAGTAGTTCTTACTCAGGGCTAAATCTTTGTGCAATGATGTTAATACTTTTAGCCAGAAGTTAGGTACTGCATCTGGGACGGGGGTTTTCCAGTTAGAAGCTTTTCTTAATTTTGCCTCAGTTTCTCCGGTTATTATTTCATTCCATTTCATATCCTGTACATTTGAACTTCTTATTGTTCCTTTTACTTATTCTATCCATTCAGCATCTTTGTTATGTTCCACAGGGTCTTCATACAGATTTTTCCAAAATGTGTCTATTTCTTCTTTTTTTGGTGGGGTTTCCATTCCTTTACTCCCAGTTCTCTATAAAACTTTTTTGGGTACTTACGTATTATCGCAACCACATTCTGATTGTCTTGCAGCCAGGTTAGAAATCTGTCATAAATCTTGACATTATGGAAAAACAAGTTACTGTCCTTACTATCATGATTTCTGACAGATTAGTAACCTGGATACAATATTTTACTGTTCTGAAAATCGGAGTTGAGACGAGCCCAGTGGTATGTGAAGAAAATGTACTGGCTACTTCTGGAACTCGGTTGAGAAAACCAAGAAATTCACTCCCATCAGCTTTCCCTTTCCATCCTGTACATACCATGCTGGCCTCCGGGAGTGTCATCCCATGTTTTGTGTGCTTACTGCTAAAAGTTTCATGGCTGCAGACGTTACCTTTTACCCCTTTATTTGGCTGGTGTCAGGACCCTCAACCTTTATAACATTTCTGGGGAAGGGAATGTGCTGCAAAGGTGGGACATTGCATCCGTTCAGAAAATGTCATCACTTGAAAGGAGAACGTCTATGTATTTTCTGGCTGGACTTTTGGGTACACGGCCGAGAGAAACACAGTTGTAGTCATTCCCGAAGTACATATTTTCAACTGTGCTTACATATGCAGAAGTAGTTCTGTAATTGTGATTTGGAGTAAATACACCGTTTACATGGTTTTGCTGTGTTCTGCTTGCACGGTTGTGTCGAGGGTTTCATTTTAAAAAAATGTCGCCGATGGACGTCCTGGTGGAAGAGGAATTTGGGTCTTAGTAATGCTCCCTGGTGATGCCCAGTGTCACAGATGGTCAGTGCATTATCCACCCCTGCCAAAACACATACACTCGTTTGTCCATAATGCCAAGGATTATGACACATTCAGAATGTGGTTGCGATAATACGTAAGTACCCTTTTTTGAGTCATCAATGAAGGGCTTATTTTGTATTTTCCTTCATATTTATCTGCTTATCTTCTATTTTTTTTTCTGCTTGTGTTGATATCTTTAGTTTAGTGTACAATAAATCCTTGTCTGTTCCAACACTGCACATTGCTTTTATCACATCTATCTTAAGTATTTTATTGAATTGTTCCCTCTTCTGTACTCTTTTATTAGTGACACTTCTTGTCTTAATTACTTTATAGTTTTTTTCTATCCAATACTTCCATGATGGTATTGGATTTCTTCCCTTCCTTTCCCTTATTGCCCTGTATTTTTCTGATGATACTTTATCTATCATTAATTTTGCTGTACAGTAATATATCCTACGCACTTTTGTTACATCACATGAATTTCTGTTAATAATCTTGATTACAGTGTTCATTTGTTTTATCAGACTTCTAACTTTTAGGGTCTTATTGACTTTCTGTAATCTATTTCTTTCATCGATCTTAATATGCCTATCCATCTCTATTAAATCAAGCAACTCTTCTCTTAGATTTTTTTTTCTAAATTAAGGGCACATTCTTTATTCTCTGTTTTCTGCGGACATTCTACAGGAAGGTCCAGAACAACACAAAATTGAAAACAGTATAAAATAAAATACCTTATCACTATGTGAAAAAGTATTAAAATCTTAAATAAATTTCAGTAATAGTTAATAATGACAGTTCTAAAAAGTAGGATGAAAAAATATATAATATTAGCCCCATGTTGTCTGAATTTAAAACTATCAAGCTAAAAAGCTATAAAGTCTAGTTTTTCATCCTACTTTTTAGAACTGTCATTATTAACTGCTACTGAAAGTTATTTAAGATTTTAATACTTTTTCACATAGTGGTAAAGTATTTTATTTTATACGGTTTTCAATTTTACACTTCATTCTTGACTTCTCACTTTTTACTGTTATCTTAACTATTGGTTTTAATGTTAGTATGATTTTTAAATATTTCTGAATATACTTTTAAAAGGTCTTTCAAGAGCATTTTCAAACTGATGAGCTATATTTATATTTACACACATACAAATATATTTACAGCATACATACTTGTTTTACAAGAAGCTGGATTTTTAAAGAACCATACAATGGGTTAATTGTTCTTCCCTGCTTACCTTGGGGGCGGGTTTGTCTTTTGCTTGCAGGAAGTTGATGTGGTTTGAATTTGTATTTATTGTTTGAAACATTCTTGTTGCAACTGTCTGATGAAGTCTCACTAAGAGGTGAGATGAAAAGCGCTTTATGGTTACTGTTTTTTATTGTTTTTATTTTTTGTTTGAAGTCTGAAGAATAAACTTTGGAAACCACTATTGTGTGCGTGCCTCAAGCCCTCTTGCTGCATTCCTGTTTTTGCAGTTACCTGTTTCAGTATTCCAAGTTCGTGTATAATAGTAACAATACCTAATTTCTTTTTTATCCTCAACAGTCCACTCTATCATCTTCATGGCTCATTCTGGCTTGTCAGTTTTTGCATTTTTTGTGGCTTACTGCCGCCTTCTACAACAGGGGGGCCATCCTCCCCCGAGCCAGGCCTAACTCCATTGTAGGAATGTTTCTGTGTCTTGAAGATTCTGCACTGTCACTGTTCCCATTCCTGGCACCAGTATGGCTACCAGGATTGGGCACTTTTTTATCCTGGGATTTGAGCACAGAGCTGCCTTTTTTAAAAATGTTTACCTACTTCTGTCCATGATATATGCTATATAAAATACAGGGGTCTATATTAATTCATAATTCCAGCGGGCGGACATTCATCGAACGTTCACTTCAGTGAACTTTTTTCCTAAGGGAAGGGAATTACTTGTCCCCCACACAGACTGTAACACAAACTATATTATATCAAACCCACCCCCCTACTTATACATACTAACTCCGGGATCGTACTACAGTGGGGGAAAGGGCAAATTTCCTAACGCAGGCCAACTAACTCCCTTCCCTTAGAAAAGCATTCGTTGAAGTGAAAGTTTGATGAACAGACGTTTGCTGGCTTGTATTCGATAAACGTCCATTCTCTGGAACTAGATTTCAACAAATTAGACTACATGTCAGTGTCGTCTTAGTGAGATATTGTAAAAGCAGGGTCCACCTTGTAAAGGTACTCACCAAGGCTTGAAGATGAATTCAGTTCCAGCAATAGCACTCTTTTTTGCTTGCTGATTTTATTATCTCTCCATCTGGGCCCCTATTTATTAGTTCCATAATGATCCTTTCCATGGCCCTGCTGATGAGGCTGGTCAGGCTTATCTGTCTATAACTACCCAGGACCACTGTGCAAAGGAATGATTGTTGCTGTCCTCTATTCATCCGGTGCAAAACTCATTTTGAGGCTAATGTTTAATACTTTCTGTACAAGGTCTGACAGTTCATATTTCTGCCCAGCAACATGGTATATTATCCCCATAGACAGTATTCTTGACCTTAGATAATGCTTTGAAAATGTGTTCTTGTGAAGTTTTTGGGTAGATATGAATATTTGAGCAGAGAATATTGGAGGGGAGTGGATGGTGAAGTTAGAGCTGAATTTTTCCAGTAACAGATTGACATAATTAAGTCTTATCATGATAGGGAGGCCCTGGTGCTGAGTATTCACAGTGGATGGCAGGAGGAGTCTGAGGAGGATCTGGTGATTGACCTTCTCAGTGAGGCTCAGACTGACAACTCTGAAGGAGAGGTATCAATATCTCAGTAGCTATCCCCTACACAGGTTAAAGAAATATGAGCAGTGTTACAGGAATTTGGGGGCATATTCACTGGGAAACCTAGGTGTGCTCACCTAGTGCAGCACCATGTGGATACGGGAGCCCAAAGGCCTATCAAGCAAGCTCCTTATAGGGTGCCTGAACAAGTCAAACAGATTGTGAAGGAGAAGATAAAGGAGATGTTAGAGCTGGGGGTAATCCAAGAGTCCAGTAGTCCTTGGGCTTCCCCAGTAGTACTGGTACAGAAGAAAGATGGTAGTGTAAGATTCTGCATAGACTACAAAAAGTTAAACAGTTATACAGAGTCAGATGTGTACCCCATGCCTAGAACAGATGAAGCTTTAGAACAGCTAGGTGGGGCTAAGTATCTGACCACTATTGATCTGACCAAGGGATACTGGCAGGTGCTCTTGACTCCCCATTGCTAGAGAAAGGTCAGCTTTCGTAACACCTTTTGGATTTTATGAGTTTACAAGGATGCCATTTGGGATGAAGAATGCCCCAGCAACCTTCCAGAGGTTAGCAGATCATATCATAGTAAGAGCAGGAGATTATGCTCTCACTTACTTGAAAGATATTGCCATTTACAGTCATTCCTGGAAAGAGCACCTTCAACATGTCAGGGAGGTTTTAGGTAGATTAAGAAGGACACGGTAAACCATTAAGCCTAGTAAGTGTCAGGTGGGTATGGCAGAGGTCTCCTACCTAAGACAGAGTAGGGAGTGGTGCAATTAGGCCAGAACCTGCCAAAATGGAAGCTATTCAGGTGTGGCCTGTCCCTGTTACCAAAAAGCAGACGACAGCTTTCCTAGGGACATCAGGGTACTATACGAAATTTGTGCCCAACTATAGTACAATAGCTGCACCCCTTACTGACCTAACAAGGGAAAACAAGCCAGATAAAGTAGTGTGGAACACAGATTATGAATAGGCATTCCAGAAGCTTAAATAGGTTTTGGGGGACCCCCTATGTTAGCCAGTCCAGATTACATCAAGGAATTTGTTGTACAGATGTATGCTTCAAATTATAGGTTGGAGGCTTTACTCAGCCAAGTTTCCTCAGAGGGAGAAGGGCATCCCATTGTATACCTTAGCCATAGGCTGCAACCAAGGTAGGAATATTATGCAGCTGTGGAGAAAGAATGCCGAGCCATAGTATGGGCATTGCAAACGCTTTAGCCTTACCTATACAGAAGTCAATTCACTGTGGTTTCAGACCATAACCCTTTAACATCTTTAAACAGAGTCAGTAAGTAAAATGCCAAGTTACTGAGGTGGAGCATGGGGCTACAGGCATATGACATGACTGTGCAATACCATAGTGGGATCAACAGTGCTATTGCAGATGGACTGTCAAGAAGGGGTATGGGTTGATACGTTTCCAGTCAGCCCTATTTTTCTCAAGCGACGATTTTCTAGGGTCACTTGAAAAGCTAGCTTGAGTCTTCAAGAGGGGGAGAAATGTGAGGATATCAGATATTGTTATCTGTGTTAGCATGACTGGCTGAAGTTTTGTGGATGTTTGTAAATAATTGTAAATTACCCTGTGTTACATATGCCAGCATGACTAGCTATAATTTTGTAGATAGGTTTATGTTTTTTTATTATTTTGATTTATGTAAGATGTTGGAATCAAGCAATGTTCTTCTCATTGACCAAATGTAAATGTTTTTTTAAAAAATAATTCTGAATGTATGTTATGCCAGTCAGCTGACCTAGATGTGACGTCATTGTACGCCAGAACTGAAAGGAACAGAATCTCCACAGCAGCTGTTTTGTTTACTTTTTAAAGTCTGATATGAGAGAGTAGAATTCTCATAACAGCTTTCTGTGACTTAAAAAAATCTGCTATAAAAGAAGGTTCTGAGTCAGTTAAAATTCATTTGTAGTTGTTCAGTTGTCGTTTTCCAGATCAGTAATCACTCAGTTTGTTTTCCAGAGCTGTTCAGCAATAACAGTGGGAATTGTTATTCCAATCACTGAGGGCCAGACAACAGCCTGAAGAGTGGGTATAAATTCTTATCCTGCCTGGCAGAAGTAAGAGTATCATCTTGCCTTGCTGAGTTAATTACATTAGACAGGAACAGTTACTCTTTAGATAGTTAGATATAGTTATGTAAAATCTTACCATAACCTTAAATGTCCTTCTCTTCTATATGTATCCATAACATGAGGGAGCCTGCCTCCAGTTGACTCATATGTCTGGCCATTTTACAAAAGATAAATGCTACTGCGAAGGTAGGTCCGATGGCCCATATCACTCAGCATACGTTGGCCATAAACGGATGTCGGGTATAAAGCAGATGTCAGCACGCACATACCTCGGAACTGGATGCCACTGGGAACCAGTGACTATGGAGTGGGTACTCAGGAGTCAGGCAAGCGTCAGCGGGAAGGCAGGGTGGGAAACTATACAGTAGCATATGAATATAAGGACATCTAAGGTTAAGGTAAAATTTTACACAATTATACTATGGTCCTTATATTCATATGCTGCTGTATACATAACATGAGGTAGAGTGTAAAAGCTCATGCTATTAAGGATTGGGAGGGGGAGCTGATATATTTTCCACAAAGCCATGTACAATGCCCTGGCGAATCCTGCTCTGGACCTGGAAATGATATCCAACTTGTAATGTTTGGTGAAAGTGTGGACAGACGACCATGTAGCTGCCTCTAAAATGGCAGCTGTATCCAAACCCTTAAAGAAAACCCCAGAGGAGGACACAGCCCTAGTGGAGTGTGCCTTTACTTGAAAGGATAGCCTTTTACCATGGGCTGTGTAGCAAAAGGAAATAGTTTTTGAAATCCCGGAGGAAATGGTTTGCTTGGAAACAGAGTGTCCCAGGACTCTTGGGTGATATGCAACAAAGAGCCTATCTGATTTATGAATGGTTGACCAGATAGCATCTAACTTGTCTATGGATCCTTTCGCTGGAGGTTTGTGGTGAAGGGAAAAGGGTAGGCAGATTGATGACCTGATTTAGGGAAAGTTTATTAACTATTTTGGGTATGAAGGATGGGTTAGTACGTAGGCAAACCCTGTCCTTGTGGAAAACTGTGAAAGAGGAGAGACCATGAGGGCTTGCAATTCAAAGACCCTTCTGGCTGAGTAATGGCCACCAAAAGAATAGTTTTCCATGTGCAGTGTTGAAGAGTGCTGTCCTTAATGGTTCAAAGGGAAGTAAGGTAAGCATTTCCAACACAAAATGAAGATCCCAAGGAGGGGGAGTCGCCTTCCTTGAAGGTCTAATGTGTAGTACTCCTTTCAAAAAGAGCTTGACATCCAGCCTGGAAGCCAAAGGAGGGGAGAGAGAGAAACATGCTGAGATGACAGGTTTGCCTTGATGGAAGAATATGACAAGTCAGTGTTCAATTCACACAGGTAAGACAGAACCACTGGAGGTTCTGCAGACAGTGGTTGAAGATCTTGTTTTAGACACCATACAGTGAACCGTTTCCACTTGGATAGATAGGATTTTCTGGTAGTGGGTTTTCTGTCATCCTGCAGAACCTAAAGCACGTCTTCGTTATAAAGGTGTCTAAAGGGAATCAATGTCCTATCACCCACACAGTAAGGTCCAGGGTGGATATTTGGGTGTGTATGAGAGTTTCCTTCTCCTGTGTGAGTACGTCCATCCTGAGGGGTAACTTATGGTGATTGCCCTTGGCTAGATGATACAGAAGGGGGGAAATAGTGCTGCCTTGGCCAAAAGAGGGTCACCAAAAAGATTTGAGGTTGCTCTTTCTGAATCTTCAGCAAAACTTTTTGTAAGAGAGGGAAGGGGGGAAATGCATAAGCAAACATCCCCTTTCATGGAAAGGAAAGAGCATCTGCCTTCCATGCCCCAGGGTGAACATCCTGGTGAAGTACGTTGGGAGTTGTCTGTTCATGTTGGAGGCAAACAAGTCTTTCTGAGATATACCCCATCGATAGACCAGGTCCGGAACACATCCCTGTTTAACATCCATTCGTGGGACTGAGTCATGGACCTGCTTAGAGAATCTGCCATCACATTCTCGGCTGAAGGTATGTAGACAGTTGGGCAATCTCCCACACCTGCAAAGCCAATCTGCATAGGATGTAGGACTTTGTCCCCCCTTGCCTGTTGATGCACCACAGCAATGTGGCATTGTCTGTGTACCATCTCAGCACTCCTAGGCGCACTTGCACTTGAAGATTCGAAGGGTGAATATCAAGGCTCTCATCTCCTTGATGTTGATGCGATTCCCTCTGTTGGAGGTGGGTCCATGTGTCCCTCAGTCTCCTAGAGTTGCCCATCCATCCCGAGTCTGAAGCATCTGTGTACAGATCCTAATTGGGGGGAAGGGTTTGTAGGGGAAGATCTGGATTGTCTGAAATCTGAGAAATCCACCACTCTAGTTCTATGGATAGGCAGGGTAAGAGAGGTACCATAAACTCCAAAGGGTGCAGGTGTTGTTTCCAGACTGTCCTTAAGTAGCACTGAAATTTCCTCATGTGTGGCTATGCTAAGGGTACCATGGGAATGGTGGAGGCCATGAATCCCAGGAGCCTCAGAAAGTCCCTGGTGGAAAGGGCTTGGAGAGAAAGAATTCCCTAGAAATAAGAGATGAGGATCAGAATCTTGTCTTGGGGAAGACAGACTATCATTAGCCCTGTGAGAATCCTGCATCCTAAGAACATTTGGTCCTGTGAAGGGGTTACAGAAGATTTTTGAAGGTTTATGGTAAACCCCAGGCCTCTCAGTAGGGAGACTGCATAGTCCAGGTGCTGCTGATCCATCCATGGGGATGATGCCTGGATGATGATATCGCCCAGATAAGGAAGAGTTGGATCCCCTGCGTTCTGGCGAAGGCAATGACTGGGGCTAGGCACTTTGTGGACACCCTTGGGGCCGTAGATAGACCAAATGGCAAAGCACAGAACTGAAAATGCACAAAACCTACTGAGAAATGAAGGAATTTTCTGAAAAGAAGATGGACTGGAATGTGCAGATAGGCATCCTTTATATCTTAGTATACCATGTAGGCCTGAGGGAGGATCACGGGAAGGAGAGTTGGAAGAGTCAGCATCCAAAAGGAGGAGACCTTGAAGAAGGTATTTAGATGGGTTAGGACCAAGATAGGTCTCCAGGGACCATCTTTCCTGGTGACCAGGAACATTCTAGAGTAAAATCTTTTCCCTCTTAGATCTTGGCGTACCTCTTGAATTGTGCCTTGGAAGGGGAGGGACTACAGGACTAGAGGAAAGGAAGCCATGTGGTCTCGAGGGGGTTGAGAAATGCCTTTGAAGGTTAGTCTGGACTCCCACACCATGAAATAGCCCTGTTTTATGACTGAGAGGACCCAAGAGTCCAGGGTAATCTGTTTCCAAGTGGGGAAGGACAGAGAGAGAAGCAGGGAGAGTGAGGTAGCTGGGCTTAAGGCCTGGTAGTCACAGACTACCAGCTGTGGCCTGAAAAGACAGTACAGTTGTGTACACTTACCATAAATATAGATGTTCGAGTGTATTCACTGTTGCAGTTATAACACTTGGGTTATCTGCCTGCAGGTAGCCCTCAGTCCGCCTGAATACCAGAGACTTGTATTTCTGCGTCAGTTGCTGTCGGTTCAGGACTGACGTCAGATTGTCAGGGGTATAAAAACAAGCAGCTGACGCCATTACATCAGTTTTTCTTGCCCCAAATGTCAGGAGCCCCCCAAATAGGGAGCTAAGTTATGGTGGGGAAAACACCAGCAGTAAAAAGTAAAAAGTAAATACTAATACCAATATCCATGAAAGGGGTGAGTAACAGGCATAGAGAGAAGAGAGAAAGAGAGAAACAAGGGGGCTAGAAGGAGGGGAACCAGGACTGCAACAGTGAATACACTCGAACATCTGCACAACTGTACTATGTTCTTCATGTTTCACTGTTGCAGTCATCACACTTGGGTTAATTCCCAAAGCTGTGGAAGGGTGGAGGCAATCAAGAAGAGTTAGGGCTGGCTAGTAGGCCCTGCACGACTGCTGTAGCAAATCCTGCCCTGGATTTGGAAAAGATAGGTAAGTGGCAATGCTTGGTAAAGGTATGTACAGAACTCCAGGTTGCAGCTTCCAGGATGTCCCTGGTAGGGACTACCCTGAGAAATGCTGCAGAGATAGAAGTAGCCCTAATGGAATGTGCTCTGACCCCCTGAGAGGTTGGGTTTCTATGGTGACTGTAGCAGAAATGGATGCAGTATGCTATCCATTTGTAAATGGTTTGTTTAGAAATGGCCTTGCCCTGTGCCTCCGTTGCAAAGCTGACTAGCAGCTGGTCAGATTTTCTGAAAGGCTTAGTCCTATCAAGGCAGAACCTGAGCTGTCTGTGCACGTCCAAGGAGTGCAGGAACCTTTCCCCTTTATTCTGAGGGTTAGGGAAGAAGGTTGGCAAATGGATGGATTGGTTTAGGGCCACACTGGACACCACTTTAGGCTTAAAGGACGGGTTAGTCCTGAGGGAAACCTGTCAGCATAGAAGATAATAAAGGGTTCCACAGCCAACAGTGCCTGTAGCTCAGACACTCTTCTAGCTGAAGTGATGGCTAGAAGCAAGGCTGTTTTCCAAGAGAGGAATTTTAACTCTGCTGAAGCAGCAGGTTCAAAAGGGGGAAGCGTGAGCTTTTCCAATACAAAGTTAAGATCCCAAGCAGGGGTGGGTGCTCTCCTTGGGGGCCTTAAGTTGTTAGCCCCTCTCAGGAACTGTTTGATGAGATGGTTAGAAAATAGAGGTGGCTGAGTATTGTAATGAGCCAAAATGGCAGCGGCATGAATCTTAATGGAGGAGAAGGATAGGCCTCTGTGGAGTAGCTCTGCTAGGTAATCCAGGATTAGAGGTAAGGAGGGAACTGCTGTGTCTTTTCCTTTACACTGAATCCAAGAACAATATCTTTTCCACTTTTCCACATAGGATTTCCTAGTACTAGGCCTTCTGGATTTAAGAATGACATCCAGCACCTGTTTACTTAGGGTTGGTGGTGGAGTATTCAAGAAATAAGCCAGGCTGCAAGATTTAGGGTTTGCATTTGTGGATGCAAAAATGTCCCTCCTGCTATGACAGCAGGGTAGGGGTCTTGTGTACGTGGCACTGTTGTCAAGTTGTGGAGGAGTGGGTACCAATGCTGGTGTGGCCATTCCGGGGCAATCAGAATTGTCCTTGACCTGTCTTGTTTTATCTTGAGTAGTAATCTTGAGAGAAGGGGCAGAGGGGGAAAGGCATAGATTGAGAGGTTTTCCCATTGAAAGGATAGGGCATCCACCTTCCAGGCCCGGCTGTGAGGCTTCTTGGTGCAGAATTTGCTTAACTGGTAGTTGTAGAGGGAGGCAAAGAGATCCACCTCTGGGGTCCCCCACCTCTGGATCAGAAGGTTGAAGGTGCTGGGCTCCAATTTCCACTCGTGTGGGTCTAGGAGATTTCTGCTTGTTCTCTGCCAGTGAATTTTGTTTGCCTGGCAGGAACTGAGCTTGTAGATGGACTTGGTTGTCCAAAGCTGTGCTCCACAGAGTCATGGCTAACTTGCAGAGTGGGTAAGAATGGGTTCCCCCTGCTTGTTTAAGTACCACATAACTGTGGTGTTGTCTGTTTTTATCAGCAGTTGTCCTGGAGGGATTAGGGATCTGAAAGCTGTCAGAGCATTCTGTACAGCTAGCATCTCCTTTTGGTTGATGTGCAGGAGAATTTGGCTTGGGCTCCAGTGGCCCTGAATGCATTTCCCAGCCATGGGGCCCCCCATGTATCGTCTGTTGTGTCTGTGGTCAGAGTTTGGGTGCTGTGGGGTACAGTAAAATACAGTCCCTTGTTGTGGTTGCATGCTTCTGCCCACCAAAGGAACTCTGCCCTCAGACAAGGTATGATAGGAATGACTGTTTTCAGGTCCTGCGAATGTTGGCACCAAAGACGTTTTAAGTACCACTGAAGTTTCCTCATATGCAGTCTTGCATATGGAATTAGCAGAATACATGAGGCCATGAACCCTAGGGCTTGCAGTATTTTTCTTACAGTTAGCTGGGTTCTGGTGGCCATTTGCTTGAAGCAGTCTGTCAGATAAACCTGTTTTTCTGAAGTGAGAAATGCCATCTGGGAAGTTGTGTCCAAGCTTGCTCACAGGAATACAATCTTTTGACTGGGCACCAGTTGTGATTTCTTTTCATTGATGGTGTAACCCCAATGAAGTGAGAAGGCTTTTTACAATTGCCAGGCGCTGAAGCAGCAATTCCGGGATGTCCGCCTGAATCAGGCAGTCGTCCAACTACGGGTAAATTTGGATATTTCTCTGCCTGCAGTATGCAATGGCAGGATCCAGGCATTTTCTGAATACCCTGGGCGCAGTAGATAAGCCAAAGGGAAGTACAGAGAACTGATAATGTATAGATCCTGCCCTGAAACATAGATATTTCCTGCATGATTCCCTGATGGGGACGTGCAGATAAGCTTCTTTAAAGTCTAGGGTGACTAACCAGGCAGCCTTGGCTAGCATAGGGAGAAGCTGTTGCAGGGTAAGCATCTTGAATTTTGGGACCACCAGGAAGGTGTTGAGAATTGAAAGATCCAGGATTGGGTGCCAAGAGCCCTCTTTCCTGGGTACCAGGAATAGTCTGGAGTAGAAACCCTGACCCCTTTGTTCTACTGGAACTGGCTGAATAGCTTTGATGTTGAGCAGGGAAAGAACTTGGTTTTGACCCTCTGCCCACTGGTTTGGAGGAAGGTCTGGAAACGGAAATAAAATATGTACCTCTATGATACAATGTTGAAGACACATCTGTCCTGAGCGATGGGCATTCAGTTTTTTGCATAAAGGGCAATTTTTCCTCCTAGGGGCACAAGCAGTTGGGCATGGATGGGAAGTAGGGTTGAGAAGTCATTGTGAACTTTTTCCATAGGGAGGTGGCTTACGACTCCCTTGCTTAGATCTCTGCATACCCTGAGACTGTAGTCTGGGTGGTCTGTTTCCCCTGGGTCTTGTTTGGGAAGGCCTGGAGGGTCTGGAAAGGCCCAGTGTTCTGAAAGGTAATGCCTACTGAATCAAGGTGGTTGCACTTGTAAGAATTCTTTAACAGTTTGCATAGATTTAGCTTTTCCTTCCATATTTTTAAGAACGTCTTCCGCTTCGGTGCCAAACACAACGTCCTTATTTAATGGAGCGTCTAGTAATTTGGATTTGACATGATCTGGCAAGGTCTGCTCCTTCAGCCAAGCATGTCTTCTCAGTACAGAGCCAGTGACTGCAGCCCTGCAAGATGCTTCTAGGGCATCAAAACCACACTGCAAAGTATGTTTACTAACTTGGTTTGCAGAATGCATAAGCTCTTGCAAATCTTTATTTTCTGCACAATCTGGAAATATTACTATTTTTTGTTTAATGAGTTCCATAATATGTTGCTGGTACTTCAGCATCTGAAACTGGCAATTCAATGCCCTGATAGCAAGAGCTGCAGAGGTATATACCTTCTTACCACATCTGTCTAAAGCTCTGGAATCCTTGTCCGAAGGGGTAGGATTTCTGGCTGTAGTAGCCTTAATACCCTTAGGTCCCTAAGAAATGATCTCTGGATCAACAGTAGGATTCTTGAAAAGAAACTTGTGGGAATCAAGTACTCGATAGTACCTGTCAGGTTTCCTAGGGGCTGGAGGTAAGGTGTCTGGAGTAAGACTGGATTCTATGAAAACGTCATCCACAACATCCAGGACAGGGGGAATAGCTAAAGGCCTGTGCTGAGGTAGCTCTAAAAATTATCTAAGTCTCTTTTTGGACTGATGATAGTCTTGGCATTCCCAATGGAAATCCTCTCAAAGTATGCAAGGTTTCACCAAAAAAGAAATCCTCTGGAGGGGAGGCAGAGGGAATGGATTCCTCTGCATCTGAATCCTCACAGGCTAAGGGCATGTCTTGATAATCAGAAAGGTCAGAGTCATAGGACTCCTGGTCTGTAGAATCTGAAGGCAACTGAATTCTTTGTCTCTTAGCAGGGAAGTCTGGCTTCCCCTAATTAGCATTACAAGGTCTTCAGCCATTCTAAGTATTTGTTTTTGTGGCATGGGGGCCTCAGCATATGCTTTGGTCATCGGTTTTCTAGGCGTAGTGCGTACTCTGGGCCTAAGAAACTCGGTAATTTTGGCTAAAAAAGAAGTCGTCGGTTTGATTCGAACATCGGCAGGTCGGAATACACCCTCAGAAGCCGGTGCCTGCACAGTGGCTCCGGACCCATCCAAGGTAGAGATATCCATTGGTTCCATAGTCGAAGAAGCATCTCATGGCATACCGGACTCCAAATGGGTCTCAGCAGAGGCCTGCAAATCCATAGAAGCGGGCATCAGGGGTGGTAAAGGCGCCTCACTGATTACCGGCGGACTGCCGACTATCTTAACGGAAGCGTCATCGGCAGTTTTGGACCTATATGGTCTGTCTTTGTCTTTATCCTTATGTTTTTTTCAGAAGATAGGTAGTTGGATGGCTTACTGAAGCCATTTTGGAATATGAAGATCGAGAGTGAAAGAATTTAGCAACAAAAATAGGACGATGATGAATGGTTCGATCGTTAAACAAGGCACAAAACCTGCAGCGAGGGACATTGTGGTCTGGGCCTAAACAGGTGACGCAGTAAGAATGAAAATCTCTGTGAGGTATTTGCTTTCCACAGGCAAGACAATTGTTAACTTTTTCTGACATTGGTTAGAGCAAGAAAAAAGGATCCCCAACAGGATACTTAGCTTTAGAAGACTTCAGTATTATCAACTTGAAAAACAAAAATTTCAGGTAGCGGTCAAGCGGCACTTGCGAACTGCTTCTGCTTCGGGCTCCTGCTCACCAAGAAAGACTGATATAATGGTGTCGGCTGCCTGTTTTTATACCCCTGACAATCTGACTTCATGGAAGAAGCGACAGCATCCGACACAGAAATACTAAGACTCTGGTATTCGGGCTGATCGAAGGCTACCTGCAGGCAGATAACCCAAGTGTGATGACTTCAACAGCGAAACACGAAGAACATCTGTACTATATTCTTCGTGTTTCACTGCTGCAGTCATCAAACTTGGGTAGACTCCCAAAGCTAAAGAAGGGTGGAGGCAGTCAAGAAAAGTTAGGGCTGGCTAGTATGCCTTGCAGGACTGCTGTTGCAAAACCCACCCTGGATTTGGAAAAGATAGGCAGGTGGTAATGCTTGGTGAAGGTGTGTACAGAACTCCAGGTAGCAGCTTCCAGGATGTCCCTGGTAGGGACTCCCCTGAGGAATGCTGTAGAGGTAGAAGTTGCCCTAGTGGAATGTGTTCTGACCCCTTGCAGGGTTGCTTTCCCATGGTGCTTGGAGCAGAAATGGATGCACTGCGCTATCCATTTGGAAATTGTTTGTTTAGAAATGGCCTTGCCCTCTGCCCCTGTTGCAAAGCTGACTAGTAACTGTTCGGATTTCCTGAAGGGCTTAGTCCTATCAAGGTAGAATCTGAGCTGTCTGTGCACGTCCAAGGAGTGCAGGAACCTTTCCCCTTTATTTTGAGGATTAGGGAAGAAGGTTGGCAAATGGATAGATTGGTTGAGAACCACATTAAATACCATTTTAGGCATAAAGGAAGGGTTAAGTCCTGAAGGAAACCCTGTAAGCATGGAAAATAATGAAGGATTCCACAGCCATGAGTGCTTGTAGCTCAGATACTCTTCTAGCTGAAGTGATGGCCAGTAGTAAGGCTGTTTTCCAAGAGAGGAATTTTAACTCTGCTGATGCTGCAGGCTCAAAGGGGGGAAGCGTGAGCTTTTCCAGTACAAAGTTAAGGTCCCAAGCAGGGGTGGGTGCCCTCCATGGCGGCCTTAAGTTGTTTGCCCCTCTCAGGAACTGTATGATAAGAGGGTGAGAGGTGACTCAGTGTTGTAATGAGCTGAAATGGCAGAGGCATGGATCTTAATGGAGGAGAAGGATAGGCCTCTGTGGAGTAGATCTGCTGAGTAATCCAGGATTAGAGACAGGAAGGGCAGGTTTGTGCCCTCTCTTTTAGACTGCATCTAGGAGCAGTACCTTTTCCACTTATCAGCACAGGATTTCCTTGTACTGAGTCTTCTGATTTCAAGAATGACGTCCAGCACCTGCCTGCTTAGGCTGGTTACTGGGGGAGAATTCCCGGAATAAGCCAGGCTGCAAGAGTTAGGGTGTGCAGTTACAGATGCAAGATCTTTCCCCCCTGCTGAGAGAGCAGGGTTGGGCTCTGGTGTAGGTGTCATGGTGGCACCGGTGACAGGCTGCGCAGGAGTGGGTACCAGTGGTGAAGTGGCCAGTCCAGGGCAATCAGAATTGTCCTTGGTCTGTCCTGTCTTATCCTGGGCAATACTCTTGAAAGAAGGGGCAGAGGGGGAAAGGCATAGACAGAGATTTACACACTGGAAGGATAGGGCATCCACTTTTCAGGCCCTGCTATGAGGAGTCCTGGTGCAGAATTTGTTGAGCTGGTGATTGCAGGGGGAGGCAAACAGATCCACCTCTGGGGTCACCCACTTCTGAATCAGAAGGTTGAAGGTGCTGGGCTCTAATTGCCACTCGTGTGGGTCTAGGACATTTCTCCTTAAGTCTTCTGCCAGTGAGTTTTGTTTGCCTGGCAGGAATTGAGCTTGCAGATGGACCTGCCTGTCCAAGGTTGTGTTCCACAGGACCATGGCTAGTCTGCAGAGTGGGTAAGAGTGTGTTCCCCCCTGCTTGTTGATGTACCACATAACTGTGGTGTTGTCTGTTTTTATTAGCAGGTGTCCTGGTGAGAGTAAGGATCTGAAAGCTGTAAGAGCATGCTGTACAGCTAGCATATCTTTTTGGTTGATGTGCAGATGAATTTGACTTGGGGTCCAGCAGCCCTGAATGCACTTGCCATCCATGTGTGCCCCAGGCATAGTCTGATGTCTCTGTGGTTAGGGTCTGGGCGGCGAGGGGTTGAATAAAGGGCAGTCCTTTGTTGTGGTTGCATGCTGCTGTCCACCAAAGAAATTCTGTCCTTAGACAGGGTATGACAGGAATGACGGTTTCCAGGTCCTGAGAATGTTTGCACCAAAGACTTTTTAAGTACCACTGAAGTTTCCTCATGTGCAGTCCGGCATATGGAATTAGTAGGATGCATGAAGCCATGAACCCTAGGGCCTGCAGGATTTTCCTTGCGGATTGCTGGGTTCTGGTGGCCATTTGAGTAAAAAAGTCTGTCAGATAACCTTGTTTTTCTGGAGTGAAGAATGCCATCTGGGATGCTGTGTCCAAGCTTGCTCCCAGGAATACAATCTTTTGACCTGGGACAAGCTTTTATTTCTTTTCGTTGATGGTGTACCCCAGGGAGGTTAAAAGGTTTTTTATAAATGTCAGGTGCTTACCTTAATCAGGCAGTCGTCCAGGTATGGGTAAATTTGGATATTTCTCTGTCTGCAGTAAGCAATGGCTGGAGCCAGGCATTTTGTGAATACTCTGGGAGCAGTGGATAAGCCAAAGAGAAGTGCAGAGAACTGATAATGCATAGATCCTGCCCTGAAGCATAGATATTTCCTGCATGAGTCCCTTACAGGGATGTACAAATAGGCTTCTTTTAAGTCTAGGGTGACTAACCAGGCATCCTTGGCTAGCTTAGGTAGACGCTGCTGCAAGGTGAGCATTTTGAATTTTGGTACCACCAGGAAGGTGTTGAGAATTGATAGGTCTAGGATTGGGCGCCAAGTGCCCTCTTTTCTGGGTACCGGGAAGAGTCTGGAATAGAATCCTTGGCCTGTCTGTTCCGCAGGAACAGGTTGAATTGCCTTTATAGAAAGCAGGGATTGAACTTGATTTTGTGCCTCTGTCCACTGGTTTGGAGGAAGGTCTGGGAACCCTTTTGGGGTTGGCAGTGAGTGGAAGTAAAATTAGTACCCCTGGGATACAATGTTGAGGACCCATCAGTCTTTGGTGATGGAAATTCAGTTTTTTGCATGCAGGGCAAGTTTTCCTCCTAGGGGCACCAGTAGTTGGGCAGAGGTGTGGAGTGGAGTTGAGAAGTCATTGGGAGTTCTTTCCGTAAGGGGGTGGGGCTTAGCACTCCCTGCTTTGGAGGTGGAGGCACTGCATTGCTTAGATCTCTACATATCCTGAGACTGTAGTCTGGGTGGTCTGTTACCCCTGGGTCTGGTTTGAGATGGCCTTGAGGGGGCTGGAAAGGACCAATGTTTCGAGGGGCAATGGCTACTGAATCTAGGAGGCTGTGCTTGCAAGAATTCTTTAACTGTCTGCATAGATTTAGCTTTTCTTCCATCTTTTTAACAACCTCTTCTGATCTGGTACCAAACAGACTGTCCTTGTGCAAAGGAGCATCTAACAACTTTAATCTGACATGGTCTGGCAAGGTCTGTTCCTTAAGCCAAGCATGCCTTCTCAGTACAGAACCAGTGACTGCTGCCCTGCAAGATGCTTCTAGGGCGTCAAAACCACACTGCAATGTATGCTTGCTGACTTGGCTTGCAGAATGCATTAGCTCTTGCAATTCTTTGTTTTCTGCAGTCTGTAAAGGTTGCTATTTTTGCCTAATAAGTTCCATAATATGTTGTTGGTACTTCAGCATATGAAACTGACAATTCAGAGCCCTAATGGCGAGAGTTGCAGAGGTATATAATTCTTACCCCATCTGTCCAAAGCTCTGGAATCCCTGTCCGAAGGGGTGGGATTCTTAGCTGTAGTAGCTTTGATACCTTTAGGCCCCTGGGAAATGATCTCTGGATTAGCAGTAGGATTTTTGAAAAGGAATTTATGAGAATCAGGTACTCTGTAGTACCTGTCTGGTTTCCTAGGAGCAGGAGGTAAAGTATCAGGGGTAAGGCTGGATTCCATAAAGACATCATCAACAACTTCCTGGACTGGGGGTATTGCTAAAGGCCTATGTTGTGGCAAATCTAGAAATTCTCTGAGTCTCTTTTTGGACTGAGGATAGTCCTGGCATTCCAAATGGAAATGCTCTCTTTAGGTAGGTTTCACCAAAAGAAAAATCCTCCGGAGGAGAGGCAGACGGAATGGATTCCTCTGCATCAGAATCCACATAAGCAGATAAGGGCATGTCTTCATAATCAGATACCTCAGACTCTTCAGACTCTTGGTCTGTTGAAGCTGCAGGGGACTGTTCTTTTTTCCTCTTAGCAGGGGAAGGCTGACTTCCCTTAATCAGCATAATAAGGTCTTCTGCCATTTTAAGCATTTGATGTTGTGTCAAGGAAGCAGGTGCATGTGCTTTGGTCGTCGGTTTTCTAGGCATAGCACATACTCTTAGCCTTAGAAACTTGGTAGTTTTAGACAGAACTTAAGACGTGAAAGAGGTCATCAGTTTGTGTCGAACATCGGTAGTGCGAAGAATTTCCTCAGAAGCCGGTGCTTGCTCAGCAGCTCCAGACACATCCAAGGTAGAGACATCCGTAGGTTCCATAGTCGAAGAAGACTCTCGCGGCATACCGGACTCCGAACGGGTCTCAGTAGAGGCCTGTGAATCAACAGAAGCGGGCATCAGGTGCTGCGAAAGCTCCTCACTGAGTACCGGCGAACTGGCAACTAGCTTAACGAAAGCGTCTTCAGCAGTTTTGGACTTGTGCAATCTGTCTCTGTCTTTATCCTTAAGTTTTTTCAGAATATCACTAATCGGATGGCTTACCAAAGCCATTTCAGAATACAGAGATCGAGAACTAAAGTGTTTAGTGATAATAAGGGCCCGACGACAAATGGTTTGGGTGTTGAACAAGGCACAAAACCGACAGCAAGGTACACCGTGGTCTGGGCCTAAACAGGTGACACAGTAAGAATGAAAATCTTGGTGTGGTATTTGCTTTCCACAGGCAAGACAATTGTTAACTTTTTCTGACATCGGTTAGAGCAAGAAAAAAGGATCCCCAATGGGGTACTTAGCTTTAGAAGACTTCAGGATGATTCAATTTGAAAACGAAAAACTCAGGTAACGGCCAACCGGCACTCGTGCGAACTGCTTCTGCTTCGGGCTCCTCGGCAAGAAAGACTGATGTAATGGCGTCGGCTGACTGTTTTTATACCCCTGACGACCTGATGTCAGTCCTGGAGTGACAGCAACCAACGCAGAAATACTAAGTCTCTGGTATTTGGGCCGACTAAGGGCTACCTGCAGGCAGATAACCCAAGTGTGATGACTGCAATAGTGAAACACGAAGAACATCTGGAAGGAGTCTGCTTCCTGGAATCTTTCTTCCCTTTGGAGGACATGTGTCTAGAAGGCCTTCTCACAAAGGCAGTCTTAGCTGGGTGTAGTTCCTCTGGAAGTGGAGAACCGGGGGCACAAATGTATGCCTGAGGTCCTGAAGTTATTTTCCCTTCCTCTGAAGGGCCTTAAAGTGCTCTGCAGCTGCAGAACCGAATAAGGCCTTGTTATCCAGAGGTGCACCCATTATTTTTGTTTTAATGTCATCTGGCAAAGGCTGTAGCCCAAGTCAGGAATTTCTCCTGATGACAGACCCTAAGGTAGCAGCCCTTGCTGAAGCTTCCACTGCATCATAACTACACTTTATAGAATGCCTGGTAACTTGGCTAGCAATCTTTGCTTTGTTGAGGGAGTCAGGTAAGTCACCCAATTGTTTAATGGTATCTGTCAACAGGGCCAAGGAATATTTGGTTATATGAGTCTGATAGTTTATGGCTCTCACAGCTATAGCGGCAGAAGTATTGCCTAATCTTTCCAAGATTCTGCTTTCCTTATCCAAGGGGAGTAAGAAAGTGGAGGGAATAACTTTAGAAGTTTTATCTGCAGCCACAGAAATAGTTGATGGGTCTGCAGAAGGGGCCTTGAAGAGGAACTTGGCATCTTCAGGAACTTTATAAAATCTGTCAGGGCACTTTGGTGCAGGGGGTTGTAAATCTGGGGCTTTTGAAGCAGCCAGGAATGCATCCAAAAAGGCAGGATGGACAGGGGGAACAGCAGATGGGTTACGGGACTCCATCTGCAGGAGGTCGCAATACCTCTTCTGGGTCTCAGAAACCTGATTACAGTCCCATTTAAAAAAAGTCCTTCATTTGTACAATAGTCTCCCCATAGGTAATGTCTTCCCCAGGGGAATCTGTTCCATTTGACTCCTCCTCTGGGGAAACATACCCCAGAGGGGAAGCAATTTGAGACGTGTAAGTGATGGATTCATCCGCTGAAGATTCCTCTTCCTCAGATGAAGTGTCAACCAATGGCGTACTCTTAGGAGTGGAGGCTGAAGGACCCTGGGTAGGAGCAGAAGCCTGCATAAGGCCAAGACAGCATTAAGTAGGCCTTGGGTAAAGGCCTGCCAGTCAGGGGTTTAATTCGACAACATGGTATGAGTAGGAACTTTTAGTTATGTACTCACCATAACTTCAGATGTTTGGGATCCATCTCGCCTACATTCTGAATGATGGGTTCGGAGCCGATCCCTCGGCTCCGACTCGGCACGCTTATGCCAAAGAGCGAAGTCTCTTATTGGCTGAGCTTTACCATATCCCAGGATGCACCACCATCAGTCCCCCAGATCTAGTTTGTCCGCATACATGCACACATGCATACCCTGCTTATATAACATCGTCAGATGAAACAAGATAAAAACAGTGGAGCTCAAAACCGTTCTATCTCTTCTGATCTGCAAGGCAGGGGGAAGGAGGGTGGGTATCAGGAATGTAGGCGAGATGGATCCCAAACATCTGAAGTTATGGTGAGTACATAACTAAAAGATGTTATGTGATCCTATCTCGCCTACATTCTGAATGATGGGACAGCGTCCCTAGCACCTGAATCCTGGGTGGCTCACTGGAAAACACTCCTGAGTACCGTGGAACCAAATGAAGCTCGTCCTTTAGATGCCACATCCAATTTGTAGTGGGAAATGAAAGTGTGCGGGTTGGACCAAGTAGCCGCAGCACAAATTTCCGAAATAGCGAGCTTGGAATGAAAGGCTATAGAAGTAGCCATAGCTCTGGTAGAATGAGCTTTGATAGATGATGCAAGTTGCTTATTTGAAGAAGAATAGGTCTGAGTTATGCAATCTCTGATCCATTTTGAGATCGTAGCTTTTGTGATGGTTTGGCCCAATTTATTATCTGAGAAGGACACAAACAACTGGTCTGACTTACGAAGTTGCTGAGTCCTGTCTAAATAGAAGCGTAATTGCCTGTGAACATCCAATTTATGGAGAGTGTATTCTGCTTCATTAGAGAATTTTGGAAAGAAAACTGGTAGTTCTAGAGATTGTTGAAGACAGAAACTAGAGCAGACCTTTGGGACAAAGGATGGATTAGGCCTAAGAGATACTCTATCTTTGTGGAAAATCAAATATGGTGGTTTAATAGACAGGGCTTGAAGCTCTGAGACTCTTCTTGCCAAGTAATAGCCACTAAGAATGCCGTCTTCCATGACAGATATTTTAATTCGCATGTAGCAGCCGGTTCAAAAGGGGAGATGTTAATGCGCGAAGCACTAAATCAAGATCCCACGGAGGTGCAGGATGAAAAACTGGTGGTCTTAACAGACTCGCACCTTTAATGAATGTTTTGCATAGTCTGCTGCTCATCAAAGGAGGATCCGTGGATTCATGGAATTTAGAGATAGCAGCTAGTTGAACTTTAATAGTTGAGACAGAAGATCCCTGATTAAATAGGGATGTTAAGAATTTCAAAACCTCTGGGACAGGAGCAGTGATAGGGTCTAAGCCCTTGAGTTGAGCCCAGATAGCAAACCTCTTCCACTTACTGAGGTACAATTTGTTAGTGGTGGGTTTGTGGGCCGAAGATAAAATGTGAACAACTTCCGGGTCTAGTGTGTGACTTCTAACTAAGGTCGGAAGTGGAGGAGCCAAGCTGTCAATTTCAGAGATTGAAGGGACTGATGCCAATGTCCCGACTGATGGATTAGCAAATCCGGGATCAGGTCTAAGGTCCACGGATCGTCCACTGCATGCTTTTTCAGGTAAGGAAACCATATCTGATGAGGCCAGTATGGGGCAATCAGAATCATTGAAGATTTTAGCTGAGAAGCTTTTTGAATGACTTTGGGAAGGAGTGGAATTGGAGGAAAAGCATAAAGCAACCCTGTTGGCCAGGGTTGTGCTAGAGCATCCATGGCCGGTACTTTCTGATGTGGAATCAAGGAGAAGAACCTTTGGCACTTGGTGTTTTGTGGAGTCGCAAATAGGTCGCAGCACGGCGTCCCCCATCTCTTGAAAACCTGGGCTGCTACTGTGCGGTTTAGAGACCATTCGTGAGGAGAGAGAATTGTCCTGCTTAATTTGTCCGCCAATACATTTGACTTTCCCGGGATGTGGGTCGCTACCAAGAAGCGGTTGGTAGCTACAGCCCATTCCCACACTCTCATGGCCTCTCTGCAAAGGGGATACGATCTGGTCCCTCCTTGTTTGTTCAGATACCAAACCACCGACATGTTGTCTGTGTGGATGGCGATGATGCCCTGAGGAAGAAACTTGTGTAAGGCCTGTAGGGATAGAAGTACAGCCCTCATTTCCAACACGTTGATGTGGAGAAGAGCTTCGTCCGGAAGCCAGGAGCCCTGAACTAGCCTGCCCAGACAATGCCCCCCCCACCCTATCTGGGAGGCATCTGTCGTCAGGGTAACCACTGGAGGGGGGAGAACAAAGGGTTTTCCCTGATTCAAGTTGGATGTTTGAAGCCACCAGCGAAGGTCCCTTTTGCATATTTCCGTAATCATGATGTGGTGATTGAGGGGAAGATCCTGAAAGGACCATTGAGTTGACAAGAGCCACTGAAGAATCCTCATGTGTAACCTTGCTAGAGGAACTAAAAGTACCGTGGCAGACATTGAGCCTAGAACCTGTAGGACCATCCTGGCTGGGGCTTTGGATCTCGAGATCAGAGCTTGAACTTGGCCCTGTAAGGTTCGGATCCTTTCGGCAGGAAGAAAGACACGCATCAATCTTGAGTCTATCTCTGCTCCTATAAACTTTATGCGCTGAGAGGGCAGCAAGACAGACTTTGACCAATTGAATGTAATCCCCAGGAAACACCCAGGAGATGGTGGCTTTGAGGTTGTCCATAAGTAGATGCCTGGTGGTGGCAGTCAGGAGCCAGTCGTCGAGATAGGGAAACACTTGGAATCCAAGGCTCCTTAGGTGAGCCGTCACTACTGCCAAACACTTGGTGAACACCCTGGGGCTGTGGTGAGACCAAAGGGCAGAGCACAAAATTGGTAATGACTGGCTCCCAGGCTGAAGCGCAGATACCTTCTGGACGCCTGATGTATCGGTATGTGATAATAGGCGTCCTTGAGGTCTATGGAGCACATCCAAACATCCTTCTCCAACAACGGGAGAATGGATTGCAACGTGACCATTCGAATTTGGATTTGAACGGATAGGTTCAGTCTGCTGAGATCCAATATTGGTCTCAGGTCCCCGTCTTTTGGCACTAAAAGAACCTGGAGTAATTTCCTGATCCGATTTGGTCTGTGGGGACCGGTTGGATGACTCCTTTTTGTAGCAGCTTTGAAGCTTCTGCGGCTGCTATTTCCCTTTGACTGGGTGGAGGGTCCGGGATTCTCTTGGACGGAGGGGGTGAGTATTTGAATGGGATGGTGTAACCTCCGGCAATTATCCGAAGCACCCATCTGTCCTGAGTGATTGATTCCCAGGCTCTTAGGTGCTTGGCAAAACGACACCCGACTGGCTCCGGAGCAGCACAGCCGGGCAATCCCTCATGTCGTGTGGGAGGCTGAAGAGCCACGAAAGGACTCGCGGTCTCCAGAATTGCGGGGCCCTCTGCCGCCTCTGGGACGGCGTCTCCCTGAAAAATTTCCCCGTCCTCTGCCTCTGGATGGGGAATCTTCCTGCTGTTGGGAGAAAAACTTGCGAGATTTTCGGAACCACATTTTCCCCCCTCCTTTGGCCTTGGGGTAAGGCCGAAGGGAGTGGAATAACGGGCCCCACGGCAGATAACGTTTTCCCTCTTGCTCACAGCGGGTAAGGGTGTCTTTCACCTTGGGTCCAAACAATGAGGACCCATCAAAGGAGCGTCGGCGAAGGAAGACTTGAAGGCCTCCAGAACTGACACAAGCGGAGCCAGGCTTGTCACGTAGAGCCACGCCTGTGCCTGCCGCTCTACCCGCCCCTTCGGCCGCATAGGAAATGAGCCTCATGGACGAGTTAGCAATTGACGTAAGGATAGCCAACTGAGAGCTAACGGACTGGGCTAGCTGCTCAGGTAGGTTACCCGAGAGGGAGTCTGACAACTCCTTGACCAGATCCCTCTGAAGCCTGGTAAAAAGTGCCAAGTAATTCAGAGACCTTAAGGTAAAGGCCGCTGAAGTCAGGGTGCGCTTCCCGTACCTATCCATACTCCTAGACTCCTTATTAGGAGGATGGATGGACGTTGAAGCCTCTGCTACGTCCTGCTGTGTAGCAGATGCCACCACCATGGCATCTACAGCCACGCCTTTAGTAAGGAACTCCTTCTCGGGGGGAGCAGATAAGAATTTGTTTGGACGAGAAGGGACTGGTTCCACGGTATCCGGGTGTTCCCACGCCCTTCGACAAACTAAATCCAGAAGCTCGTCGAAGGGCGGAGATACCCAGGAGGCGGAGCCGCTGAGCCCCAAAGGCCTTGAGGAGCACTGATTCGTCCGCAGAGGGGGGTTTGGACATCCAGCCGCCTCGTTGTTTGAGGATCTCTAAGATGTCTGCAAAGGAGACATCATCCGAGGACGACTTAGGGGACCCCTCTGCATCATCCATATCCGTGTCCGATGTGATAGACTCGGGGGAGTCCACGTGCTTCCTCTTGCACGATCTCTTCCTTGGGGGTTCCTCTGAAGACAACTCCGAAGAACCCTCAGGAGGAGGGGAACCCCCACTGGGGGTAACCTCAGGCCTCGGGGCTCCGCTGGCTACGGACAGGGGAACTGCCAAAGACCCAGTCTCCACGCCCAGGGAAGGTGCTGGTAAAACCGGAGAGATGGCCGAAGAGGATTTGGCCAAGGCACTCCTCATGGCTCTGAAAGCCGGACCTCCAGAATCCTGGGAGCGTCCAGTCTCCGGGGCCATGATAGTAGACGGAAGTCCCAGCCGAAGCACCGAGAGGGAGGCTCGGAACCGAAAGCATCGGTCCCGAAACATCACCCTCGGGTCCAGCCGAAGAAGTCCGCGTACCAAACTCGGACCCGAGGGCCCAGGTTGGAGTAAGGGTCGGAGCCGACCCTGAGATCTCCACCGGTTCCAAGAGCACCTGCTCCGGCGGGCCGAAGCAGTCGGAGGAGGAATAGCAATGGGGTGGGTCATGGTCATCGGCTCCGAAGCCAACTGGGTCGGAGCCGAAACAAATTTTTGAAGACTGGGGACTGGAAAAGTCTTTGGAGCACCCTGTCTATATCCGAATCCGACATTCTCAAGACCGAGAGGAAACAGAGCGGGTTCGAAGACCTCTCCTCGACCCCAAGGGACTAGGGGACCGGCTCCAGGCGACTTCGATGAGAATCGGCGCCGAGGAAACACACACCAGATTCCATCGGTGCCGAGGTAGACCGGCCGAGGAGGAAGTGTCTGGCGGGCGACCCTTGTCGGCTCCGAGCAGTGGAGCCGGCGAAGGTGACCCGCCTCTCGATGCCCCAGCCATCGGCTCCGAAACACGAGGAGTCGATACTGGAGGCATCGAGGCAGACCGTTCCGACCTCGGCTCCGAAGTCTTTGGAGCCGAAGGAGAGGTCTGCCTAGGTCTCTTGGCAGTCGGATCCGACGGACTGGTCGGAGCCGAAGCCCTTTTCTTTTTGGCAGGAGTCGGAGCGGAAGACAAGGCTTCTTCAAAAGAGGGTTTAATCAACCCTTTAAGAATTAATTTATTTTTCCTCTCCTGGAGGACCCTAGAGGAAAAAGCGTGACATACGCTGCATGACTCCTGCAAGTGCTTTGCCCCTAAACAATAAACACAAAGTAGATGGTCATCAGTAACAGACATCTTAAAAGCACATTTAGTACATTTTTTAAAGCCCGAAGGCCTAGGGGCTTGAGACATGATGTTAAACAATTTCTGACAGGAAATTTAACAACTGTAGATTCGCTTATGACAAAAAAACGAAGGCTTACAGAAACAGTGTAAAACACAACCTTAGGTGTAATAACCGGGAACTTTAAAACACTAAAAAGTTCAGTTATACGGTTTGACCGAAAGGCCCTGGATTGAAAGGGGGGCCGAAACAAACTCTATCCAATCACACACAAGAAATTCCACTACTCAAACGTACACAACAGACAGCAATAGCCGTTAAAACGGCTTTTGTGATATACAAGCACAAAAAACTGACAGAAAAAGTAGTTAATAAAAGCTACTCAGCCCAGCCAGCTCGAGACCACGTCTTTGCAGTTAAGCGGCAAACGAGATCTGGGGGACTGATGGTGGTGCATCCTGGGATATGGTAAAGCTCAGCCAATAAGAGACTTCGCTCTTTGGCATAAGCGTGCCGAGTCGGAGCCGAGGGATCGGCTCCGAACCCATCATTCAGAATGTAGGCGAGATAGGATCACATAACATCAGTATGTTTGTTTTTTTTTGTCTTTTCTTTTTAGGGGCATCCGACGCAGAGGTGTCTAAGATGCAATGGAGAGAAGGAGGACCAGACATTGGGTGACACTCTACGATGTCCAAGAGAACATCTTCACGAACAATGATTTGGGAAACCCCATGCTGGCCTTTGGAGATATTAAGCCGAGGTTCCCCCAGCACCCAGTTTGGACACCTGAGACTCCCTACGGGATGTGCTGGCAGCCTCCTTACTGGCTTCCCCCCCAGGGTACCCATCAGCAAAAGGTCTGTGGATTCCGATTGGGACTCCGGGACATCATCGGCTTCGAGAAGTACAGTCAGAAGAGAGGGAGCAGTCGTAGTTTCAGGCTGAGGTTTCTTGACCTTTTTTGTGGGCATCTCCTCCGAAGCTCCTGACGTCGGGTCCATATCTCTAGCTAAACATTTCAGGTGCTGATTCTCTAAGTACAGATTTAGTGTGGCGAGACGGCTCCTAAGAATCTTGGGTCCAAAGGCCTTACAGATCTCGCAAATGGTATGATCGTGGTCTGGGCCTAGACAGAATAAGCAGAGCCTGTGTGAGTCCTTATGTGGAATTTGCCTTCCACACTGACACTTGCCCTTTCTACCTGACATTAACCCACAACACAGTACCAAGAAAGAATCAAAACGCTCCTATGGGGTACTTATCTAACCTCAGACAAGCACAAAGTCACTTTTGCAAGCGAGCGACGACTGCAGCTGGCAGTCACACAGGAGTCAGAAAGGTTTTCAGGTAGATGTGTGCTGATGTCTGCTTTATACCTGACGTCTGTTTATGGCCAACGTACGCTGAGTGATGTGGGCTGTTGCACATACCTTCGTAGTAGCATTTACCTTTTGTAAAACAGGAGGACGTACGAGTCAACTGGAAGCAGACTCCCTCGTGTTATGGACACAGCAGCATATGAATAGAAGGACATCTATAGTTAGACAGTTAAGAGTTTTTCCTACAATCACTGTGAAATCTATCCTACAGTGTTATTTTTATAATTCATGTATGTGAAACTCTGTGACTCATTAGAATCAGTTATTCAACATATATGTTTTAAATAATTTTATTTATTATTAAATATTTTACTACCGTTTACTGTGTCTGGTTATTTAGAAAGTACTTTTTGTAACGTGAGAATCTTTATGCTTACTTTGATAACACCAGGGCACTCTAAAAAGCCTTACTGCTTGGATTACATGCTACCATTTATATCAGTATTTATTTTACCCAATATAATTGAACACCCTTTTTGAAGTGTACTGTGGTATTTGACTGGTGGCAGCCATTACCTTGTAATTTGGGAAAGAGGACAAAGTAGGTAAATCTCTGCCAGCCTTTCCTAATAGTTTTGTATGTGTGAATATCAAATATTTAAGAGTGTGTGTGTCAAACACCTAGAAGTGGGACACAGTGTTCTGCAGTGGTTAGTGTGAAGACTCATCTGGGGACATGGAGTGAAGCATATAGCCCAATCCCAGGTATGGAGACTATTCCCAGTGTATTCTTAGGGGAAATTGTGTATTTCTATCTCTCCTTTCAGTGATGCTCCCTTACCTGAGACAGTGGTGAGGATAAAGGCTCCTTAGTTACTGCCGGGTTTAAGTGGGGGTCATCACAATGATGACGATGCAATATGACAGTTTTAGTTTGATGAACTGTGTTTAAATTTGACAGAACTTTAAGCCCAACACAAACTACTAAATGTTATTCTAATGTCTTCTATTAAAAAAAAATTCCAAAATCTGACTTTCACATTAACTCTCACTGTACCAGCAAATCAGACTTGCTAAGAACCTGAACAGAACAGAAGACGCCCTGGTGTAAATGAACAAAGCCCTAACTACAACCCAAGGCAACTAGTGTCATATTAGCAGCATTAGTAGTGAAGGGTCTAAGGCAGGGAGAGGATGGCCTTCAGCAGCCAATACCAACCCACCTTTCCATGGGATAGGGTGATGTTATGGCCCACCCCCCTTGTGACACCTATGGGTGAGAAGGCAATTAGCCATGGAAAAAAATGAGCAGGCTTCCTCTGTTAAGCAGTTCATGTGCAGCTGAGTTAGGAATGACATGGGATGCAGCACACAACCAGAGGTTAGGAAGGATGGGGCCAGGGCCTCCAACGGACCAGTACCATAATGTTTGACTCTCACCTTCGGGGAAATATCAGGTCAATCAGGGACAAATGTGATGAAGGGTTTATCCAATTCAGGGGTGTCTGACTGTCATTTCTGGGGGACAGATTAAGGTAGGTAAGCCACTGGGCAACGTCCCAGGAAAAGCTTAAAAAATGAACAGAACAGAAGGGTGAGAATTCAACATATCCACAATAGCACTTCTGTGATGAATAAGAAAGTACAGTTGTGTGCACTTAACATAAATGTAGATGTTCGAGTGTACTCACTGTTGTAGTCATCACCTGTGGGTTATCCCTGCTGTGGTAGCCCTTGGCTGGCCCGAATACTAGAGTCAATGTTTTTCTGCGTTGGCTGCTGCCACTTGTGACTGACGTCAGGTCGTCAGTGCTATAAAGCAAGGCGGCCGATGCCATTACATCTGTTTTTCTTGCCCTAACCAGTCAGACACCCAAGGAAATATGGTAAAGTGGTCCTGGTGGATAAAAGCCACCATAAGAAATTTATGTCTCTCCCTTAGGAAAGAGGATATAAGGGGGAAGGAGGGAGGGAAACCAAGACTGCAACAGTGAGTACACTTGAACATTTACATTTATGGTAAGTGCACACAACTGTACTATGTTCTTCGTGTTTCACTGTTGCAGTCATCACCTGTGGGAGGATTCCCAAAGCTGAGGAGAGGGGTGGAAGGATAACTAGGAGACCTAGGCATGGGTATCCAAGCCCTGCAGAACTGCAGAGGCAAACCCTGCCCTAGCCTTAGAGAAAAGAGGTATGTGGTAATGCTTTGTAAAGGTATGGACAGAGGTCCAGGTGGCAGCTTCCAAGATGTCCCTGGTGGGAACTCCTCTGAGGAATGCTGTGGAAGTGGAGGCTGCCCTGGTGGAATGGGTACGAATAGACTTAGGGGTAGTTTCCCATGTAATCTGTAGCAGAACTGGATGCAGTGTGATATCCAGTTGGAAATGGTTTGCTTGGAAATGGGCTTACCCTCTATCCTTGAGGCAAAGCTGACAAGAAGTTACTCTGTTTTCTGGAAGGGTTTAGTATAGTCCAGGTAGTATCTGAGCTGTCTGTGCACATCTAGTCAGTGCAGAATTATCCCCCCTTGTTTTGAGGGTTAGGGAAGAAGTTGGGTAGATGAATGGCCTGGTTGAGAGTCACAATAGATACCCCCTTGGGCAAAAGTCCTCAGGGAGACCCTGTCTGCATGGAAAATAATGAAGGGCTCAATGGCCATCAGTGCCTGAGTTCTGCAACCCTTCTGGCTGAGGTGATAGCTAGTATGAAAACAGTCTTCCAGGAGAGGTATTTCAGTTCTGCTGAAGCAGCAGGTTCCAAGGGTGGTAAGGTTCATAGGTTGGTACTGGGCTATCTGCCTGAAGGCATATATTAGCCCAGCCACGTTGTGCGGTATTCACCGCCCCTTTAGTAGTTCTCTAGACCCTTGTACTAGCAAGCTAGTACCCTTGGCCCCTATCTAGTAGTGCTGTTGGTGTGATCCCCGGTGTGGTTAGTTTTTCGGGCACATAATTCAGGTCCCAAGCTGGCGTGGGTGGCCTTCTGGGCGGTCTGATATTAGAAGCCCTCTGAGGAATTGTTTAATCAAAGGATGTGAGAACAGGGGCTGGTCTATATCTAAATGAGCTCAAATGGCTGAGGCGTGGATTTTAATAGAAGAAAAGGAGAGGCCACTATTGAGTAAGTCCGCTAGATAGTCCAGGATAAGAGGGACAGAGGGTTGTGAGGAACTGCCCCCTCTGGATTGGCTCCAGAAGCCGAATCTTTTCCATTTCCCTGTGTAAGATTTTCTGGTGCTGGGCCTTCTGGCCTCTGTGATAACATCTAGAACCTGTTTGCTTAACAGGGGCCCCTTGTTTGCCTTTAGAGTATTAGCCATGTTGACAGTTTGAGAGTCTGCAAGTCTGGGTGCAGCATCCCCCCCATACACACCTGAGTCAAGAGGTCTGAGATCAGGGGAAGCTGCCTAGGAGGCTGTGATGCCAGGCTGTGCAGCAAGGGGTACCAATTCTGTCTGTGCCAATCTGGAGCAATGAGGATGTCCTTTGGTCTCTTCTCCCTTATCATGATCAGTACCTTGGGAATAAGAGGCAGAGGAGGGAATGCGTACACAAAGAGGGAGTTCCAGGGGAAGGTCAAGCATTCACCTTCCATGCTAAGTGGTGATACTCCCTGGTACAGAATGTATTTATCTGGTGGCTGAGGTACGAAGCAAAGAGATCCACCTCCGGAGTTCCCCACTCCTGAGTAACTTGAAAAAAGATTTTTCTGTGGAGCTTCCATTCGTGAGAGTCCAGTAAGTTTCTGCTTAAGTGGTCTGCAGGGTGTTGTTGATCCCTGGTAGGTATTGGGCTATCAGGTGTAATCCCATGGAGGAGGCCGTCAGCCAGAGGCTCATGGCTAGCCTACACAGAAGGTAGGATTGGCTCCCTCCCCTTTTTGTTGATGTACCACATTACTGTGGTGTTGTCTGTTTTGATAAAGAGAACCCCTGGCCTGAAATGGGGTTGGAAGGATGTCAGAGCCTTTTGTACTGCCATCATTTCCTTCTGGTTGATGTGTAAGGGAAGGTGCTGGGCATTCCAAAGACCTTGGGTGCACCTGCCTGCTAGGTGAGCGCCCCAAGCAATGTCTGAGGCGTCGATGGTAATGGTCTGCCCGGTAGGGTGGCGGATGAAGGGAAGACTCTTGTTCTTGCCACAGGCCCCTGCCCACCAGAGAAACTCGGCCCTTATACAGGGGATCAGAGAGAAAGAGGTCTGTAGAGGTGGAGAGTGCTGACACCAAAGGTTCTTTAGATACCACTGAAGTTTTCGTATGTGAAGCCTGGCCAGAGGGATTAGAAGGATGCAAGATGCCATGTACTGCAAGGCTTGCAGGAACTTCCTCACCGTGAGGTGACTTCTGAATGCCAGCTGGATAAAGCAGAGAGGCAGGAAGCGCTGCTTTTCTGGGGATAGGAAGGCCATTTGGGATGCTGTGTCCAGCAGTGCCCCCAAGAAAATGATCCTCCTGGAGGATGTTTGCTTTGATTTCTTCTTGTTGATGGCGAACCTTAAGGAAGTTAGGAGGGTTTTGACAAAGAGGAGGTAATGGAGCAGCTTTTCTTTGCACTCTGCCTGAATGAGGCAGCTGTCCAGATAAGGGTAAATCTGCATATTTCTCTGTCTGCAAAATGCTACGGCCAGGGCTAAGCATTTGATGAATACCCTAGGAGCAGTAGATAAGCCAAAGAGAAGAGCAGAGAACTGAAAGTGTTGTGAGCCTGCTCTGAAGCGCAGGAATTTACTGCAGGATTCCCTTATGGGAATGTGGAGGTAGGCATCTTTTAGGTCTAGGGTCACTAACCAGGCATTTTTTGTCAGCGTAGGCAGCAACTGCTGCAAAGTTAGCATTCTGAATTTGGGGACCACCAGGGAGGTGTTCAGAATGGATAGATCCAGGATGGGGCGCCAAGTGCCCTCTTTCTGGGAACAAGGAATAGTCTGGAATAAAAGCCTTTGCCTATCTGATCTGTGGGAACAGGTTCTACTGCCCCCTGGGATATGAGAGTTTGGACTTGTTTCACTGCCTCTGCCCACTGATTTGGAGTTAAGTCTGGGTACCCTCTTGGAACTGAGAGTTCATTGAAAGAGAATTTGTATCCCTGAAAAATGATCTTTAAGACCCATTGGTCCTTTGTTACAGAGAGCCAGTTTTCTTTGCAGAGGGAGGGCCTTCCTCCTAGCTTTTGGTGAGTGAAAGGAGGGCAGAGTGGGAAGAGAGAGTCATTGAGGGTTTTTGCCACAGAAGGATGGTTTAGAACTCCCTGCCTTTGGGGTGGAAGTGGTCCACTGTTTGGTTCTCTGATGTCCCTGGGATAGGGGCCTGGGTGGTCTGTCCCTGTGGGGCTTACCTTGCCCCTGTCTGCTAGGTGCAGGAAAGGACCAGTGCTTAGAGGGTAAATTCCTGCTGAACCTAGGAGGTTGTACCTGAAAGAAATCTTTTACTGCTTGCATAGATTTTGCTTTGTCTTCCATCTTTTTAAGCACCTTTTCTGCTTTTACTCCAAATAAGCAGTACTTATCCAAGGGTGCATCAATTAATTTAGACTTGACATGATCCAGGAGAGGTTGTTCCTTCAACCATGCATGTCTCCTGATGACAGATCCTGACACTGCTGCTCTGCTTGAGGCTCTAGGGTGTCATATTCACAGTGTAAAGAGTGTTTGGCCACTTGACAAGAAGAATGCAGTAAATCTGCTCTTTCAAATTGGCACAGTCAGGAAAGGTAGAATCTTTGCTTTAATAGTTCCAAAGTGTGTTGTTGATATTTTAACATATGGAACTGACAGCTGAGTTCTCTGATAGCTAAGGTTGCAGAGGTGTATACTTTTTTACCTCATCTATCCAGAGCTCTGGAATCCTTGTCAGAAGGAGTAGGATTCCTTGCAGAACTAGCCTTAGCTCCTTTGGGTCCCTGTGTAATGACCTCCGGGTCTGCAGCAGGATTTCTGTACAGGTATTTGTGAGAATCTGGTACTTTGTAATACCCGTCAGGTTTACTGGGAGCAGGTGGAAGGGCATCAGAGGCTAAGCTGGATTCATGGAAAACATCATCCACCACTTCTAAGATAGGGGGGATGGCCAGGGGTCTGTGCTGGGACAGGTCTAGAAACTCTCTTAGTCTTTTCTTAGACTGAGGGAAGTCCTGGGATTCCCAGTGGAAATGTTCCCTGAGGGTGTGAAGGGTTTCCCCAAAGGAAAGGTCTTCTCGTGGGGAGGCAGAAGGAATGGATTCCTCTGCATCTGAATCCTCATAAGCAGTCAGAGGTTGTTGTTCCTCTTCAAAATCTGAATAATCAGATTCCTCAGAATCCTGCTCTGTCATTAGTTAAGGAGAAGGGTGTCTTTTCCTTTTAGAAGTTGTGGCCTGACTGCCCTTGATAAGGGAGATAAGATCCTTAGCCATCTTAAACATTTTGGCTTGGGGTAGTGGAGCAGGAGTAAGATGGTGTCTAGAGGTAGATTTTCTAGGAATGGCCTGGCTTCTAGGCCTAAGAGTATCCATCGGTCTGAGAGAAACGGTAGTCTGATGAGAAGACGTCAGATTTTGTCTAGATTCGGTAGTGCGAAACACCTCCTCGGAACCAGGTGCCTGCATCGTGGCTCCGGACTCACCAAGGCAGAGACAACCAAAGGCTCGGAAGACATAGAAGATTTCTGTGGCATACCGGACTCCAAAAGGGTCTCAGTAGAGGCCTGCGTAAATATCATATTGGGCATCAGGAGCTGCAAAAGCGCCTCACTGAATTCTGGAGAACTGATGACCTGCTTAGCAGTAGCATTGTCAGAAGGCTTAGACTTGTGTGGTTTGTCTCTATTTTTATCTCTACGTTTTTTCAGAATGTCTACAGACTGTTGGCTGATGGATGCCATTTTGAAATGCAAAGATGGAAGACAAAAATACCTGTCTACAATAAGAGCTCTATGACGAATGGTTCTCATATTAAAGAGAGCACAGAACCGGTAACAGGGGATGTCGTGGTCTGGGCCTAAACAAATGTTGCAGTATGAATGGAAGCCTTGGTGTGGGATCTGCTTTCAACAGGGGAGACAATTGTTAACTTTTTCAGACATCAGTTAGTGCAAGTAAAAAGGATCCCCAACTGGGTACTTAGCTTTAGACATTTTCAGCTGTAATCCGAGCTCTGGTAGCGACCAGTCGGCACACTTGCGAACTGCTTCTACTATGGACTCCAGTGCAAGAAAGACTGATGTAATGGCATCGGCTGCCTTGCTTTATAGCACTGGTGTCCTGACGTCAGTCACAAGCGGCAGCAGCCAACGCAGAAAAACATTGACTCTGGTATTCGGGCGGGCTGAGGGCTACCACAGCAGGGATAACCCACAGGTGATGACTGCAACAGTGAAACATGAAGAACATCCACACTTTTGTGGTCCATTAGCCAGCTGAAGGAGCTCCCAGAATTGCCGCAAAACCATACTGGAAAGGACTGTACACCTGTAGGTTCACAAATTCTGCTGCCAAGCTTATGACCTTCAAGAAATTTTACTGCCAAACCCTCAAGCTTATATTTTCGATTTCTTATATGTATGCAAATAAGAATTACTTCTGGAAAGAAGCTAATGACTGACATTTGACTGCACAATGAAGCTGCATCTGTTACTTTGTCTCTGTTACTGATATTATATTTTACTATTAGGTTCTGTAATCTGGTGTTAGCTCCCCCAAGTGGTGCATTCAAGGCCAAGATTTTCAAAAATCATTGGATAAAACATCACTCAACATTTACTTATTTAGTTATATTTAACTTATTTATCAGGCAATGGTCATCTCTTAAGTAACCTAAAGGAAACAGAATAATACAATTCCTGAAGCTCTTCTGAATGGTTCAAATTTTGCAACTCTATGATTTTTCTAATAATAAATCACTCGTTTGCAAGTTATTTCAGATGTCTTGTTCAAAGACTACAACATGAAGTACATAATTCAATAATAGGTTAAATCAGAGGGGTATAATGCAGCACAATGTTCTTTCTGGAGTGACTAGACATGCAGTTCAGAATTTTTCAGATACACACTTATTGTCTACCACGATTTGTAGACATTTAATGGTGACATTGTTTACTACTATAAAATGATTTTATGAGATTTGTAATTACAATTTATGCTCCTTTTGCCAAGTTCTTGATGTTAAGTGGACTAATGTTAAAGGTGAGATCATTAGTACTGTACCAGGTGTACATTTTCTGTAAACTATTTTGGGGAACTCTTTGACATCTTTTATTAAAAGAATTATTTTACCCAGCTTGCAATCATCGGTATATACATATAGGTATCCACAGCCAGTTTCCTAGTATAGTATCTGAGAAGAATAGTATAAAAAGAGGTTCCAGTACAAAGACCTGTGAAATACTACTGATAATCCCCACTGGCAGACAGAGAGGTAGTCCGTCCATCCTACCATTTCTTACTACTTAACCACTTTTTACCTAATAAATGATGTACCAACTGACATTTAATACTTTTATTCCTTTATGTAAAACAGTTTCAAATGCCCTAATAAGGGCAAGAAAAGATGCATGCACTTTAAATCCCTCATCAAGCACTGCTGTTGCTCGTCAAAACAATGTCACAAGATTCAGAAGGCAAGATCTTCCCTTAAGTCCACACTGCTCCATATCTACCAGAAGTAGGTCCTCTGTGTCATTTTTTGATATACTCCATCATGACTCTCTATGACACTCAGTACTGCTTAGACTGAGTCTAAAATTATTTGGGCCTTATATGTCCCCTCACTCTGTGAATTGGCACCACTATATAACACTGCTATAGGTCATGGATGCATCCAAACGATATAACTTTATTTAAGAAGATTGACAAAAGTTTACTTAGAATTTTGCTGATTTTGTATATGAAGCCACCAGATATGTTGTCTGGTACCATAGAATGTAAGTTTCTAATTTTACTTGTGATAGCAGTTATCATATTTGTAGTTATATAACACATCTCCTCTTAAAGAATATATTATTATTGCTATCAGTCTTTGAGCTCAATCTAAGCTGATAGTTTTGGAAGATTTCTTAAGAAAAGCAAGCACGTTCTTTATTAGAGTAATCTGTGATGCCCTAAATACTATGTCTGTCAATACAGGAAATAAATAAGCACAGGTCTCTACATATACATAGTACCAACGACAAAACAACAGAAGGAGAAACCCATTCTAGCAATATCAAAGTGACAGCCCCATTTCTAACTAACCCCACAGTAGTGGCTATTCACTAGAGAGCCAGGGTTTAGCATGCTGGGAAATGAAAGATTCAAATAAGACAGTCATAACCTAGGGGAAGACTAATCTAAACTGACACAAGTAAAACAGCTGATGGCAAATTATCCTATGCTTCTCTGCATACCCTTGAGAGACAGAGATTGAGAGCGACTGCATACACACATGTGTAAATCTGCATACACTAAGGAGCAAGTATACAAGGCCAAAAGCTGTTTGCATGACTATTTTCAGCTTTGTACATTCAAAAAGAATAATAAAACAAAATCAAATGATAACAGGACATATACAGACAGTAGATAACCACAAGAACACTCAACATTTACTTATTTAGTTATATTTAACTTATTTATTTAAGTGGGTAAGTGGAGTGGCAAAAAGCATTATGCGGCCAATGGCACAGTAATGAAGCTGTGTTACCCTTATGTAAATGCAATCACATTTGTTCATGAATTCATGGTTGTTGCATGTCTTATATCATATAATATGTATAATTTATAGAATGTAAATTATACATATTGCAAGGATTGTAGCATGTGATATGTATAATTTATAGAATGTAAAAAGTAAATTACCAAGAATGTGTGTACTAGAATGGTTAGAAACTAAAACTAAACTACCCTCTCCAATGTGCATGCACTTGGTGCCTACATGCATTCCCCAGAGCTAAAAGATGCTGAGGACATGAAAAGCACTGCCCATTTTTAAATCCAAACAGAAAGGATTGCTTTGCATTCTTAAGCTGAGGAAAAAGCGACTTGTCAGTGAAGTTACTTTCTTACCTCTAGTCTCTGTTGAATGGACAGCATTCTAGAAACAGTTCAAATCCCACTTCTGACAACTATTTGTAGTTGGGGCTTGACGTAATGGTTAAGGTGTTGACCTCACAGACACAAGGTACATGATATCATTCTCACCTTTGAAGGGCAATTGGCTAGGCATAAAACGGTCTCCAAGGACAGCTATCATAGTACTTAACCCTTGTGTAGCAACATAATGTACTGCTATAGCATTTGTTATGGGTGTTGGAGGTTGGCATAATGGTTAAGATTTTTATCTCTCAGACATCAGGTTCAGGGTTTTGATTCTCACCTTAGAAAATAAATTGCCTAGGCTTAAAATGCCTGAAAGGGGAGTTAGCCTAGTACTAACTATGAACTAAATTCCATTTGTCTCTGGACTTAAGCAACTACTGCTTAGACTTCTAAAGCACACAGAGACAAATATTTAGCTACTTGTACTGACGGGTCCAGACAGGCTACTAGACAAAATTCTACTGTCTCTCTTTTACATTTTCTTTTTTAAGTTCACAGCCCCATGGATATTTATTTTTTTACAAAATGCATTGCTTAATTTTATATATCGCAAGTAAAGAATTTCACTCTGTTTATTATTCATTTTTAAGTGCTCATTGCTGTTAATATATTTACTATTATCTAAAAGACATGTGCATGGAGATAGTGTGCTAACAAACTGTTGGCTTTCTTCTTTGAAAGAGTTACTAGGCAAGTTATTGCTACTATACAAACATTTATTAGCGGGCTTATTTTAATGGTAAACAGTAATTCTGCTTTTGGTATGCTAGTGGGACCTTGTCAGTGGCAGCATTACCATAAAGTCTGGGAAGATAGTGTTGGTACTGGAGATATATCATTAACCTCTTCTGGAAAATAGTGTGTGTATGCGTGTGTGCACACACAAGACAATCTTGCTCAAGTTAAATTTACTTCTGCTATGACTGCACTGGAAGACACTAGGCTCAGCTTGAGGTAGCTGCAATCCTAGGGATCCAGACATTATAATACTAATCTGCAGGTGTAGCATGTAAAGAATATTTTCTCAGATCTTTGAGTCAATACCTCTGGGGTCACTCTATGACACCCAAACTCTCCAAAATAAAATTTCCATAGTAAACATGGAAGGATGAACTGTACCATGACACTTCAAGGAGTTTCTCTAAAGACACATGCATTTAGGCTTCTGACATCTAGAATATAACTGATATCCTTTGACTTCTATAACAAAAAAGAATATGGGATAGTATCCCAAACTTTTCTGATATTCAGTGGTCTCTTTCTCAAAGAAATCTAACAATTTCTTTTTTTCCAATAGTTTTTAATGGAGTGGATCATCTGACAATAGTGACACAGGAGTTTTGGAGGGAAGAAACTGAGTGGCCTCTGGATACTGCTGGACTCACCCACCTGACCTTGGAGATGCTTCTCCAGCCATGAACATGAACAAAGAATCTACCCTGAACAGCATCCAGAGTGAAAGAACTGAGCAAGAAATCAGGACTGCTGCAAACTGCTCTGGGGCTGACTACAGCCACTTAATAATCAACTGCAACACCAACTTCTGGGCCTGGGATCTTGCTAGAAACCTGGGGGGTGAGCTACCTGTTACCATACCTTGCTGCAGCTTCTTCCACCATACTATACTCCACAAGAACCATAAGGCCGCTCAGACTGGAAGTAGTAGTTGCCTGGGTCCATATCTGGTAACTCTTCTGTCACATGTTGCAGTTCATAAGCCAATATGTGGGTAAGACAATTTAACACCCCAAAAGACAAAATGTCAGATGCAAAATGTGGCTCTGAGTACTGGAAACCCATGGGAGGACAGCGTCAGACAGCTGAATAATGCTTTGGAGTCTCAACTTAAATATCACATTCCCATTGAGAACATGCGATCCAGTCCACCTGCTGTGGAACAGAGGCCACTGCATCAGGGTTTTCCCAAGCTAGAGAAATGACATTTATTATAATGTCAAGTACGGCAGGGACCGTCCAGAAGGTACTGACATTAGAGATACACTCCATAGATACTAAGCACTAAAGGGCCTACTACCAGGAGCCTTGGCATGTGCAGTTCTGATGCTGCAAAGGCTGATGTCAAGCCTACTAATCTGGGTATGCCAGCACTGAGTGGATAGGCAATGGAGAAGAATAAACTGGCACAGCAGGACCAACATCAGAAAGTAATGTGTCATTAAAAAATAAAGCATGGGAGCCACTCATGGTGTAGAGGGATAAAGCCCTGTTTACAGCCCAGATTACCTAGGTTAGATTAGCAGCCTGGTTGACTGGCAGAGAGGCAGGGAGGGATGGGTATTACCATCCCTGGTGAGGGGGTACTTCTGTGGGCATCTCCTGAGACATTCCTTGGTGGAGGCTGAGGATAGTTTAATTGAAAGGCATAATCCAATGACAGAATACGGTGGTAGACATAGATGAGCTACTGAGGAAGCAGTCAATACTCTGCAGAACCGAACTGTGGAGTTCCTATAAATAATCAAAGATGCATTCTTTCAAATGCGTCTTGATCGAACTTGAAAGCACAAAAAGCAAAATAGCGAAATGATATATAAGCAAATTCTTTCCCTGGGAAAGAAATCGCTTGGCCGCTTCTGTTACTTTGCCATTTTCGTGACTGCAGTATGATCTCGGAGTTGGTATATTTAAGTAGGGGATGTGGGGGCAAAGCCCCCCACTTTATGTAATGTTTTACAATTTTTTTTTCTTTTTTTTTGGTGGAACAGTGATTTTTTTTTCCCTTGGGAAAAAAATCGCTGTTCTAAGCTTTTAAGATTGTAAGCTTTCACTTGCATGGGTTCGATAAATTATCGTTTGCTTTTTTAAGTGTTCGATGACTTAACATAAACCCGAGCTGTGCATCTGCCCCTGGACATTACCAGAAGGACCATGGGAAGGAAGAAGTAACAAGAATCGGTCATTAAAAAAGAACCCCCCCCAGGAGGATGTGGATGGCTGAGACCCCCAGGACACCCTTAAGATCTTTATCTGCCCCAGCCCTATCAGAGACAGTCTAAGTGAGGGGGTAAGAGGTGGCTTGCAGACCCAGCAATGGAAGTGGAACACTGGCTAGCAGGGTCACAAGATAATGCAAAAGGAAAAAATTACCCCCCTCCCCCCAAAAAAAGCCTGGTGGAGAATAGATGCCAGAGTGGTCAGCATTATTCTAAACAATGCCAGATTCATGGCAAGGACTGGTAATGACTTATATGGATCTGAAAAAAAAATGGCACCAGAAGGGAAGGAAAAGCTAGATCCACGGAATGCCACATGTGAAAGGGTGTGTGTACAGGTTTCACATCAGAAGGCATCCAAATAAAGCATTTCAGCTAGTTTACTCTGGTCTATAGTTGGGTTTGCTGGAGACTACCTCACTGACCTAGGAGTCATACATCTCTTCTGTGGCACATGAAACAGCCCAATCCAGCAGAGTAATATCGGCTAAGACCCAGCTTCATGAATGGAAAGAACCTCCCATCTTCTTTTTCTTTCGGCTGTTCCCATTAGGGGTCGCCACAGCAGATTATCTGTTTCCATTTCTTCCTGTCCTCTGCATCTTGATCCGTCACACCAACCACCTGCATGTCCTCTCTCACCACATCCATAAACCTTATCTTAGGCCTTCCTCTTTTCCTCTTACCTGGCAGCTTCATCCTTGGCATCCTTTTCCCAAAATACCCAGCATCCCTCCTCAGCACATGTCCAAACCAACGCAATCTCGCCTCTCTGGCTTTGTCTCCAAACTGACCAACCTGGGCTTACCCTCTAATATACTTATTCCTAATCCTGTCTACCCTCATCACACCCATAGTAAAACTAAATATTTTTGAAAATCTTGTGACAGAAAAATGAAAGAATACAATACAAAAAAAAATCTCAACCCTGCTAAGATAATTTCACTCACAAAACACAATAAACAGCAAAGTTATCAACATAAATCTAGAGTTGCTTCTTCCAACTGATGTAGACCACAGTAAAAAAATAAGAAGTGATGTGCAGTGCATGATGGGAAGAGAGATGGTACTTGGCAGGCTCAGAAAGTTTTATCTGCCAAAAAGTCATAATACCTGTGTTGTAAACCCTAAAAATTACTGAAAATATACCTCCTTTTATCAGATACATGGATACACTAAAACTAAACAAAGTTACAGTTAGATTGAAACTAACCAGAAAAAACACTTTAAGAGAAATCACAGGAATGAAAATGTATTACATAATAAATACTGAGAAGAATGTACACAAATGTTCAGCAGATCAGTGTACATGGGGTAGGTGCTGAACTTTTGTGGCGATTTTGACCATTTTGTGGTGTTTTCCTGGGCCATAGGAGAATGCCTATGCAATGTTCCAAAAGCAGGTAGACTGGCAACAACCAACCTCCATTTTTTTTATGTAAATGTAACAAATGTCAGTTTGAATTTTCACTGAGGAATGAGTTCCAAGCACAAGAGGCAACTCTGAAAAAAGTATGTTTAGCTAATGCAAATCCAACAAGGGTCTGCATGAATATGGCCTGATCAGCAACACATTTGTAAGCAGATTGCAGTACTCTAGATGAAAAAGTTTTAGATATAATGGGATTTAAAAGTACTGTAGCTTTAGCAGTTATTAAAATTAAAATGCCTTCTGTGGAGACAAGCAGTGGTGTCCATTTAGAGGGGAAAGAGAAACCAAATGGCAGATGTTATTAATGATGGTCTGTAGTACTGTCCTTAGATAAGGGCAACAAGGGGATGAACAAATCCAAGTTTTGAAATTAACATGTTGAGACTTACTACCCTTTTTATTTTAATGGTTTACTGTTAGAAATAACGTGTGCAATGTTAGTAATAAACTCAGCAAGGATTTAAGTTATATGACAGATGTTAGTTACAAGCTCGACAAATATTTATAATTACATATAAAGAAAGAACACCACAAACTTGTTCCCTTCTATTTCTGTGTCATCAAGGTTGCAGTATTTGGGACTTGTCCAAGTTCTGCTTGACTACAACACTTATGATACAGCAGTTTTACTGTTGACATAAGCTGCAAGTATAGCAAACTGTTCTATGAAAAGGAACAGCTGCAAGTATTATGTTTAAGACATATGCTTTACAAGAAACTAAACAAAGTTTTTTTTCTTCATGGGTACATCACAGCTGTTCAAAGTAAAATACATAGCATGTGTTAACCTCACTAGAGCAACTTAAATGGACCAGGAATAGAAATATGTGCAACACACCAAAGTCTAGACTTAGCTCAATATATTTAAAGAGAATAGAAGGGAAATGTTAACTTACATGTTTCTCCACATCCCCACCAATGATCTTGCTGTTCTTCAGATACACTGCAACAGTGTCAATTAGAAACGTATCAAATGCTTCTACATACGGCAAAGGACCTTTAAGGTAAACAAAATATTAATGTAGATTAATGACGGTAGATTCTCTATGTCTAGCAATAAGCAAATGAGACTGACATGTAGAAACAGCAAGTCCCTGATATTTTGGAGGTCAAAGTTTTAAAAACTGATGTAGTAGTATTCCAACCTCATGACTCCTGAAGTTCATTTTCAATATACAGAAAAAGTAAAAGCACTTTGATGCAAACCATTGAAACTACACAAAGCTTGATTTAATGACAATAATAAAATCAAACATTTATTTCTGTTAAAGAATATCTCAGAGACAGGTGGCTTAAGATCCATGTAAGTAAAGAGTAACTGCTGTTACAGAACAGCTACTATGCCCTGGTAGCAGCTGCCTTAAGCTTTGCAAAAAGAGACCACTGTTTAACATTCTTTTTTTTTCAAAAGGTCAGACGGCAAAATATTAAATGTCACACAAAAATCATCTTAGTATTAAGGAAGCAGCTACTTGTTCTTTCATACTGTGTATATCAAAATGAAAGAATGCATCTCCAACATCCTATACTGAGCAGCGATATAAAAAATATCTAGTAATATACCAAATCATAACTACAACTTTTTCTCTCATCTACAATAGTGCTACAAATTCTGATGAACTGTATAAATCTCTAAATCTCGCAAATGATGGGCAAGTGTATCCACAGACATAAGGTACCAATGTGTGGAAGCATCTTGAGTAGTTTGCCTTGTAGTCCTTGGCAGTGTACCAGAGCTAGCTGTAGGTTACTCCCCATGTCCCAAGAAGCTCACAGTGCATACTTGGACCGACTGGAGACAGTTGCCATCCAACCTAACATCATACTAATGAGAGACTTTACAACTCTATAGACTCAGAATCCTACACAGCCTGAAATCTACAGGCACAGGGACTCCTGGACTTCATAAATACAAATACCCTTGACCAAATAGTGAAACACCCACTAACAGCTCCAACATACTGAACCTCATATTCACAAATATGAGAGAACGCCACACACCCCACCTCATCCTCCTTGGTAAGGGCTAAACATAAAGCTGTCTCCATCAAAATCAAAATAAACTCTGTAACCCCAATAAAACCAGTAACAGTTAGGAACTATTCCAAGGCAAACTACCTTTCATTAAATGATAGCTTGTCAAAATTCAATGCCCCACCAAACCCCAAGAACACAGCAACCTACTCTGAATTGCTCATAGAAACTCTGAGCAACCATTTCCGTGGTTGCACAGAGGCTGCTGTACCTACCAGAACTAAGCCCAGCATGAGCCCCAGAAACAAACCTCCATGACAGCATCCTAAATTAAACAGTATACACAATAAGAGGAAACATATGGCAAAAATCAGTAAAGGCTAATTCCCACACAGAAAAAACTCTCTTATCAAACTAACTAGGCAACTAAGAAGACTAACTACATTAAACAAAGCCAACTTTAAGGTTAAGACAGCCTTCCAGGTGAAAGACAGACATAAGGCCTTCCTCAGCTATGTCAGAAACCTCAAGGGCAACATATAGCAACATGCTGAACTGGTAGTTAACTGTGCCACATTCACAGAGCCTGGTGAAATAGCAAATCTATCAGCAAACAAATTCAGTTCCAACTTTACCTACCCCTAACCATCCCACAAGAAATACTCTCAAACATAGCCCCTCCATTTATAACTAGGGAGTATGTACTGGCTGCACTCACTAAAGCCAAGAACGCAACCGCAATGGGCCCTGACAACATCCCAGGATTCCTCCTGAACAGTCTAAAATATGACTTATCAGAACCCCTGGAGTCACTATGTAACTAAAGTCTTAAAAAAGGCTTTGTGCCTCAAGAGTGAAGGACTACAATGGTCATTCCCCTTCATAAGGGAGGGCCTTCAACAGATCTTGAAAACTACAGAGCCATTAGTCTGACTAGTCTTATTTGCAGAGCCATGGAAAGAATGATCATGTAAATTATCAATAACAACACAGTAGACCTCTAGACACTGGATCCATCCCAGTTTGACTTTCCAAAGGAAGGTTATACTTACTGATCCTGGTGGATTCCTTTGAAAAGTTCACTAAAGCAATGGATGAGAGGAAAGCTGTGCATACTGCCTATCACGATCTAGCTAAAACATTTGATACAATACCCAACTCCGGCATTGTCAACAAACATACTTAACTAGGTATAAACCCCTTTATAACACGTTGGCTAGCTGGCTCACGGACAGTACTCTAGAGGCTAAGATCGGTGAGGCCACTTCAACAAAGAGGTTGATCACCAGTGGAATCCTTCAAGAGTCTGTGTTGGGCATGCTCTTCTTTGGTATCTACTTTTCAGAGGTCAAAGCTAATGTCAAAGGCCTCTGGCTTACCACGTTTGCAGATGACTGCAAACTGGCAGCAGTCAGGAAATCCTCTCAAGATGATAACACCTTTCAAGAAGGTCTAACACAAACAAACTCTTGGTGCCAAAGTCATGGCTTAAAACACAATGCCAAGAAATGCATTATAGTACCTTTTGGGAAGTCAGCCACCCTGGGTAACTTCTACGTCAGCAATAAAACACTCCTAAAAGTTGATTCACTTGTCAGGGATTTGGAAACTCGTTAGTAACCTAGCCTTTGAACAACATGTCTAAAGTAGTAAGAAAATTATGCTGCTCCACTTACACACATGGCATTTAAGTCCAGAAAGGTCATCTTACAACAGTATTCAGACCTCATCAGATCCATCATAGAGCATAATACCTGCTTTGATATGTACCTGACCAGAAACATGCAGCAAATGGAATGCCCACAGAGGTTCCTTACAAAAAAGAATATAGGGAGTAAACAAAATGCCCTATGCTGACTACTTCAAAAGCCCTTCTGTATCATACAGACTACTGAGTGGTGATTTTTGCTTGGCATACAAGGCATCCTGAATCCTGTTTTAATGAACCTTTTGCACATCTGCAAAACAAACCACATCATAATTACTAGATCAAAAGACCTACATTTTGCTTGCAACATAAAGAGAACATGTTGTACACAGAGATATGTTTCTCACAGAATTCTCATTCTCTGAAACAGGCTTCCCATCCATAAGAAGCAGAGTTACTCCCTAACCCTATTCAAGCGCAGCTTGGACCACTGGATGGATAATCAGAAATTCACCCTAGTCTGGCACCTACATCCCTAGTGGACAGAGGCAGGCAGCAAATTACTCCATATAAATCAAATTTGTGGGTCACAATTAGGTTACACGGCTAGGTTTACAAGGGCCTGAGTGGTTATTAGAGTAGTATACTCCTATAAACCAGATACCTCCTGTGATCCTAAATGCAGTACAGGAGCACACCTGGGGTCCTATTCTTGAGATGTGTAGAAGAACTGTGCAGCCTTATAATGCTATACAGCACACTGTAGTAAAGCAGTTTAGGCTTTACAGTACACGCCTTACTATTACCTTATGTTGGAAGGAAGGCATATTCTATAGCCCTACACTGCCTTATTACAATGTACTATAGGTAGCAGTCCCGATTGCCCTTGATCATAAAGAATTTGTAATCAATTTTCATGACAGCAGACAATATTTAATTATCATAGTATGATAATGGGGTGTATCTGGTATTGCATGAATTTCTACTGGTGGGCTCTTGTCAGCACTGTTGGATGGGGACAGTAGAAGCTTGGTTGTGAAAGCAGCTTAGCCTGCTGCACAGAGGACATTGCTGCTAGTACAGTTTTTCCTATCACACAATGCAAGACTTTTAGTGCATTTCTTTGTGCCGGTCCCAAGCCCGGATAAATGGGGAGGGTTGCGTCAGGAAGGGCATCTGGCATAAATTTTTGCCAAATCATACATGCAGACAACAGTACAGATATACATACCGGATCGGTTGAGGCCCGGGTTAACAACGACCACCACCAGTACTGTTGGCCAACAGGGTGCTAGCAGAAATTGGGCTACTGTTGGCGAAAGGAGGAGAAGAGGGGGAAGGCATGCCCGAAGGCAGGTAAAGGCTATGTACGTGGTGAAAGAGGACATGCAGGTGGTTGATGTGACAGAGCAAAATGCAGAGGACAGGAAGAAATGGAAACAGTTGATCCGCTGTGGCCACCCCTAACGGGAGCAGCCGAAAGAAGAAGAAGACAATGGAAGAATTCTCTTTTTTTCTGTTGCACTAGTGTTTGACTCAGCTATATCTGCTGGGCATCACAGTAGCAGGTGAGTGGTACCAGTGAAGCACTAGTACACAGCAGACATCCCAGAGGTTACCCTGTTGGAACAACCTTGCACACGTCTGCTATTTCTTTTATGAACAGTGTACAATCAGGGAGCTGCAGGTCATTTTCATATGCACTCCATGCATGAAGTGCAATTCCACACAATGGGGTAAGATACAATAAAATGCGTTACCTCACTGTGCATTTTCTTTTATGAATCACAATGGGCTTTGGTACATCATTCGATGATTTACAAAATCTCTTCAGTGGCACATTGTTCATGAATAGTACCCACTAACTTACATGTGTTGCACTTAAAAATATTTTCAAATGTCTGCACCCATTCCTCAGTCCTCTTTAACTTGCACCACAATTTATCTACCAAATAGCAGCTGTGATAACTAAATAAAATGTTATCATAAACGTACGATGACTGCACAATTTACTAATATTCTAGTCACCCTCTACAAATTATGTTTTCAAAGCACTGTTCTGTTCAAACAGCTAAATCAGTAGTGAAATGAGTAGTCCATATGCTAGTTTAAACACCACCTGCAGGACAGACCTTCCCAATTGAGCACCCTGAAGACAGCAGCACCACAAGAGTCAGTTTTTGGGCCTCCATTAATCTAAATCTTTTTTCTACATGATATCACTTTGCCACACCATAAAATAGCTAAGTATGCTAATATTCTGCTAGTTGCAGCTCACAATAATCACAAATCAGCTGCCCAGTCTTGATTTACAGACCTCTAAATCTGGTTTCACAATAATAAACTCAAACTCAAAGCTAATGTCATCATCTTCTTTACCTCAAAGAAATTAACCTAACCTCCTTTAGTTTTAACAGAATTAAAAGGAAATGCTAACTCAAATGTTACAAAACAAAAATAACTCTTGATCCATCATTATTCATATAC